>NC_139150.1:9797080-9884580 GCF_964270905.1 Leucopleurus acutus | reverse complement strand
TAAACTTACTTTCTTACATGTACCTTTGTCTAGGTGTTAAAACTTCAATTTAACAGAAAGGAGTGGAGATATTAATAAAACACTGCTCTTATGATACTGCCATGTAGCTGCAAGCCTCAGAGAGTAATGACATTTGAAATTTATCACTGCCATTTTTTTAAAAGTCCACATTTATGTGTGGAGAGTGCCAAGCTGGGCTTCATTAAAGAGTGACCAAAGTTGCCCTCTAGGAATTAATACAATCAAAATTTAGACAAACTCACCTAGGATAACAAACTGGGTGAACGTCACTGCTGCCTCCCAATTCCAGTCTTCCATATAGACCTATACTGCAGTATCTACCACATTTACTCTACAGTTAGTTGTTCATGGGTCTGTTCCTCTGCTCAATCAGATGTACCTGAAGTCATGGACCGCTGCCATAGTCCCCAGCACAGGGCACAACCCTGACTATGAAGGGTGGTTCCTCCACTTGTTGGCTATATGGCCACTCTTATCTTCAAATCCCTCTACGGTGGTTAGCCCTGTCTGATTCATCAGTGCCCACAGAGCCAGTATGTCATAAACATTTAAAATGAACCAGTACAATGTGGGCACTTAGTAAATAATTTGTTGGATGGATGGATGGACGGATGAATGAATCCACTCTGCATACCAGGAAGATCAGTGGAAAGAAAAAAGCATCTGTGGGACATACACTAGATTTGGTGTGTAAAGCATTCCCCTTCCCCAGCCCCTGTATCTCATCATTTCTTTATTACATGTAAGAAAATTGAGGCTTACAAAATGCAATAACTCACCCAACAGACACAATTGATAATAAGAGCTAAACCAGTCTGTCAGATTTCAAGTCCACTGGTAAAGGGAAAATTATTTTGGTTTTAAATTTTGAAAAATTTCAATTATTAATAATATTTTGTTTCCTGCATAACAGTGACTGTAAAAGTCTAAGAAAGAAAGCTGTGGTAATGGAATAAGGAGTTGAATACCAGCTCTGCCAAATACTAGTGAGATCTCCTTGAGCAAGTCACTTTCTCTTTCTGAACCTCAGTTTCCTCATCTGTAAAATGGAGATAATGCTCCCTCCATCACAGTTTTGTTATGATCAATTAAAAGAGGAAAGTAGCAACATATATGTAGAAGATCAATTCTTTAAGAGTTCAAGTTTTCCCATCTATAACCTTCTACATGTCACTGATGTCAATTACCTCCCAATCACAAAACTATGGAATCTTAAAGCCAAAAGGAATCCAAGAGATCACCTAAGTCAAGTGCCTCATTCTAAACATGCAGAAACTGAGGCTCTGTCAGAGAGATGGGAGGTGTCCTGTCCCAGACTCCATAGTATGGCCAGGGCTAAAACATCTTTCATGTCTGTGTTCTTTCCACCACATGGTCTTCCAGTACTTGAACTCAGGTTTCCATTTTGTAAATACGAATGCCATTAAGAATGAAAATTAAAATCTCTAAGGATCAGAACACCTAGATTCTATGCCCAGCTGGGTGACCCTAAGCTGTCATTTGATATTTCTGGATAGCTGTTTTCAAGACAATAAAATCAGGGCCTAGTACTTTGAGCGACTAGATAATCTCTCCATTGCAAATTATGCAGAGCGAGGTGCCCCAGATGAGAAAGCTCAGTATAAAATCCCACCATCCCCAGTCTCCACCACACCTATAAAACAGATTGTCTCCCATGCTTTCCCTGGGGACTCAGTGTTTGATATTCATTCCAACCAGATTTCACCTGCTAATCTTGTAATTAATTAGCCAGGAAGAAGGTAGTACCACAACAGGAATCTCGTTATAACAAAAATATGTCCACGTTTTACCTCTTATTCCCCTAACGTCCAAGAATTACAATCAGTATATTTTCTTAAATGACACCTGACATCTGCCTCACTTAAAATTACTCTCTCATTTTCTCCTCTTAATGGCCTGATGAGCTGGGTGAGGCATCTGAGAGTATAGCCCTGTCTCAGAGAAGAGGTGACCCACTTCTGGGGCGATTCCTTAGCCAAAGTTCCAAAGCTGGCTATGAAGTGCAAGCAAAAAAGAGGCTCCTGCCTCCCAGCCCACTCTCATCTCAGATACCACTGCCTCAGACGCCCCAAATACAAACCAAACAAACAGGGTGCACCCTATCCCCTCCGAAAGAGAGTATGTGTAGTGTCTTCAAGGACATGGTAACAAGCTATGATCTGTCATCAGTAGGCCCAAACCAGCTCAAGATGGTAACTTCTGCCTCATCCTCGGCCCTCTTTCAGTGCTTCCTAATTCAGGGATGGTATCATCGTCTATTCAGTTCCTCAAGCCAGAATCTGATCTAGAAATCATCCTTGAAACTCCTTTCTCCCCCATTCCCTGCCATATAATCAATCCATCATCAAGTCCTATCACTGTTACCAACTAAATATCTCTTGCATTCATCTACTCCTTATCCATTTCCAATAAGTAAGCCCAAGTTATCGTCTTTCTTACCTGGACCACTGCAAAATGTTTCTTGATTGGTCTCTCTAGCCTCACAAACCCTTCTCAAGTGTATTCCCTTCAGCAGAGCTTCAGTGATCTTTTCAAAATACAAACCTGATTACCTTCCCTCCTCATTAAACTTGTTCAAGGCTTTCCCATATTCTTAGATTACAGAGGACACTTCTGCCAGCCACTTGTGGTCTGCCCCTGCAGCTTCACCTTGCACCACAATCTACCTCACCCTTGGGTCTCCAGTCACACAGCCTTTTCTTCCAGTTCCTCCATATTTCCAAGCTCGCCCTTGCCTCAGATCCTCTGTATGTTCTTTCTCCTCACACTTAACCTAGCTAGTTCTTAGCCTTCAGCTCTCAGGTCAAGAGGCACCTTCACAAGGATAACCATTTCTGACCCCCCCAGACTAGGTCAGATGCCCTTACGATAACTCTCTAAAAACCCAATTATCTCTCCTGGAACTTGGTAATTAATTGGCTTTGATTATATATACTATGACTGCAATTTTACACTTTGTTTGGTGATTATTTACATAACATCTAACCTCCTGCCAAGAGAGGAAGCTTCATGAGGTCAGAAACCAGATCTGTTTTTGCTCACTACTATATCCAGATTTTACTTAATAGTGCCTGGCACATAGTAGACCCTCACTAAATAGAAGTAAATGAATGGCAATGTGGTAAAAGGAAACGAATACATCTCTCAGCACTGACCATATACCAGGCACCTTGCTATGTATGCATTTATAATTTTCATTAAATACTCACAACAACATTTTCTGGTAAGTATCATTAACCTCATTTTATAGATATGAAAACAGGCTTAAAGAGGCAAAGTGATTTGCCCAGTATCACACAGCAAGTAAATGGCAAAGTTAGAATTCTAACCCAAGCCTGACAAACATGTTCTTCCCACTGCAAAATTCTGCCTTCCTTTGAAAAGCCTCTGAGTTGATGGTGAATTCTACCTCTGATGGGAGTTTCTAGAAGATGGCTCCACAATCAGAGGAAGCCTCCACAGACTGGCAGGGCTCAGAACAAACTGCAGAAATGAGGCCTGGACAGAAAGAGCTCAGAGTGGAATAAGATAGTTTTAAGAGCTAAGCCTTGAGAATTTAACTTCAGAATAGGATGCTGAAAATGCTTTTTTTTTGAAAATGCTTTCTTTTTGTTGTAAGATTCCTATTTAATTCATTTTGAATACCACCCAGGCAAAAATCCAGAAGTCGGCCCTCAGGATTTTCAGTATAATGTCGAGCAACAGGAAGAGCACTGCATTAGTATAATGGTAAGGGGGAAATAATCTCAGTAAAATCCATTTTTAGGGCTTCCCTGGTGGCGCAGTGGTTAAGAATCCACCTGCCAATGCAGGGGACACGGGTTCGAGCCCTGGTCCAGGAAGATCCCACATGCCGCGGAGCAACTAAGCCCATGCGCCACAACTACCGAGCCTGCGCTCTAGAGCCTGCGAGCCACAACTACTGAAGCCTGCGCTCTAGAGCCCCTGCTCCGCAACAAGAGAAGCCACCGCAATGAGAAGCCCGTGCACCGCAATGAAGAGTAGCCCCCACTAACCGCAACTAGAGAAAGTCCGTGCGCAGCAACGAAGACCCAACTCAGCCAAAAATAAATAAATAAATAAATTTATTTTTTTAAAAAAAATGAAGGCTTCCCTGGTGGTGCAGTGGTTTGAGAGTCCGCCTGCCGATGCAGGGGACGCGGGTTCGTGTCCCGGTCTGGGAAGATCCCACATGCCGCGGAGCAGCTGGGCCCGTGAGCCATGGCCGCTGAGCCTGCGCGTCCGGAGCCTGTGCTCCGCAACAGGAGAGGCCACAACAGTGAGAGGCCCGCATACCACAAAAAAAAAAAAAAAAAAAAAAGAAGTTAAAAAAAAATTTTTAAGACATTTTTAAATTAATGAATTTGGTCCTTTTATTGGTATACCACGGTGTGTAAAAAGGTAGTAAATACGTAATATCTTGCTTTAAAACTAGAACAGACTAATAAAAACTGGTCTATAAAAAGGAAAACTAACAAAATACAGTCACAGAGGTAAGTTGCCAAGAAAGTAACTGCTGAAATGATGTTGGGACTTTACTCTCCTTTACTGAAAAAGGTATGTAAAATAAAGCCAATAGAAAAGAGAGACAAACAGCTCCTAATTCAAAATACAAAGTTACTTTAGATATTCCTTCTCTCTCTCTCTCTCTGAGACCAATGCAGCCAACTGCATCGGGGTGGGGCGGGGCGGGGTGGGGGTGGAGGGTGGGAGGGGGCAGAAATGTTGGTCAGAGGAAAGAAGCAAGGTCAAAGGCCAGAAGGTCCTTAGGCTCAAGGCCATGCCTCAGCTCAGGCAGCAATAAGCAAAAGCTGTTGTCTAGAAACATAACCAGCACTAAGAAGTCCAGGTTATAATTTTTCGGAAAGAGATCCTGAAACTAAAGTAGCTTAACATATTAGAGGGGACCATTCCCACGATAATAGCAAATATTCCAAGTTCAGATGAGGAGCATTTTCCTCTAAAGGCAATTCGCTGACCTTTTCTGAGTTTGCAACATTTCTCAGTGGCTTCACACTTTCTGCAAAGTTTTAAGTGACTTCCTTTGAAGAGAGCTATTTAATGCCAATGATTGTAGAAAACATTTGTTCATAATTATCCAGACATAGACTGGAACAATGCTGAAACAAGAGCAGCATGCAAAAATGTATTTAAGGACTATCATCCCAAAATGCTGCTAAAAGCTATTAACCAGTATGTGTTAATTGCCACAGCATTCATATTAATTTTCACTTCAGGCTCGACACTGTGGAATATTTCCCCTGATACATTTTAAACAAAGTTTAATTTAAGGAACTGCTTCTATCAACACTTATGAAAATTAACAGCCAAGCAATTAGCACTCATGAATTATCACTTCCCCCATGCTCTCTGCAGCTTCCCTGTTAAAACAGTTTCTAACAGAGAAATGGTTACTTTCTAGCAAGTTAACACAATCAAAGTCACAGTTGTCTGTATGAACTAGCACTGGTTCTGCTTTTTAAAGCACCTGTCAAGGCAAACATGCTCCTTATATTTAGAGTATAATTTAGCTAAGTCAAATAAGTAAAATATTTAACGTTTTACTAAACTGCCAAGCAATTACCAGTATCAAACTACCCTCTCACCTGATGTTTACAAAATAGCCATTGCAAACAAACAAACAAAAAAAGGAAGTAATTACTTGTCTTAATCTTCCTATTTCAAGTTAAAGGTCAAAACCCCACTGGACTGACTCCCTGGACTTCTACAAGCGGACCACCTTCACCCAGTCTGCTGTACATCTTGTGTAATGATGCTAAAGTCCTAGTTTTAAAAGCACATTTCCTCTCACTCGATCCTGTCAACAATCTAATGAAGTACAAAGGAGAGACAGCATCACTGGCCTGCACCCTTTACAGAGAGAGAAAGAGGCAGAAGTGGGGTATTTGCTGAGCACTTCCTATGTGCTATATCTCAATACTCATCAGGAAGACACACTACCACCATCTCATTCCACATACGAGGACTGCAGCTTCATGAGGTTAAGTAACTAGCCTGAAGTCATACCACTAAGTGGTGGAATTAGGATTTAAACTAAGACCTTACTACAAAATAGATGTGCTTACGAACTAAATTACACTGCCTCTCCCCATGCTAGGTGCTTTATCCTATTTGATGGTCTCATCAGCTTTGTTAGGAAGGAACTCTTAATTTCTTTGCATAGGTAAAGAAACTGAGATTCAGTGAGGTGAAAAACCTGACTGAGGTGACACAACTGATAATCAGTACCATTTCTTTGTTAGTAACTGTACTGACTGGAGATGGGTATCTGAACTTCTAAGGGTCTACTGATGATGATAATATTTGTAAACTCAGTTTAAACAAAATAGTGATGACGATGTACTTACTAGCTAAAGCTTCTCAAGTGATAAGGCATGGGAAAAGGGCTAGATACTTTTTAAAATAAGACCTCTTTTGAAAAAGGTGTAAAGACAGGGCAGAAATCCACATATTCAGGGGCACTTAAATCAGTGCTGAATGTTCACTGCCTGTCACTCCATCGCTTCAGAGCAACTCCCTGTCACGCCCAACATTTCCCACTTTCAGTGAGATCAGAAGGACTGACACAGGAATTTTCCTATTGCCTCACCTCTAAAACAGAGGTTGGTTTTGTTAATGAAGCTATTCAGAAGTCCTGTTTTTAACAAGCCCAAAGAATTTAGGCAGATGGCTGAGCCTGGTTTTGCCTTGTCCGGCTAAGCATTCCCTAAAACCACTTGCAATCTGTCCTGGTCTTTTTTCAAATGATCAGTAAACAGAGTTATTAATAACCTATGAATCTAAAACAGTCACGGATAGCATTGCCAATTTGTCAAAAAGATAATATAAACATAGTAATTAACCTGATCAAAAAACTGTAAAAATTACAATAAAGCATATACCTAAGTACGGCCTTTCCCTCTCGACTACATGCCTTCAAGAAATTAACCAACCAGAGTTTTAAAAAAATCAAATTATTAACCAGCTACAGGAACCAAAAACTATTTAAAAGTATTCGCTTTAATTTAGTACAATAACTAAGAGATGCTTACCCTTAGAATCACTAAAACCAGCAATTCAGTTTGCACAAATCCTTAAAGATGCCTGCTTACTTACAATGTAACTGTAAAGCCACACCAAAAACAAAATCCTTTTTTCAAATCCAATGCTAGTTTAATCATAAGGAGGATTTCACAGCAGTTAGTCTCTTGAGGAAATAGATAATTAAGTAGTTTTTTAGCATATTTAATTAGACCCCAAACTCTTCCCTGTCCCCTTCTCTCCCCAATTATGTACCATTTGCCCAAGAGACCTAAGTAACTCAGTTAATTATGTAAATAAGGCAAGCGTTATTCCCAAGAAAAGCATTGTGAATATTTGTAGTGGAAAGAACCACATATTTTACTGGCTTTAACAAACCTTTGCAAAAAAAAAGAGGGGAGACTATCAAAAAACATGAGAAACTCTTACATTTGAGGCAAGAAACAGGGAGTTCAATGACAAGATGGTGAATCATTAAAACAGGACACTCATTTCACTTCTTAAATATGAGCTGAATAAAAATAAAATAATTCTAAGTTACAACAGTAACAAAAATTTAGTGCTGAACGGCAAATGATTTATGGGAAGAATCAATCTGGAAATTATTAAAGTCGACTCTCACAGAAAAGGCTTTATTATCAAGGGGTTGACATGATCTTAACTCTCGAGGCAGCCATGGTGCTGTTATAACTACTACAATCCCATTATTATGCAATCACAAAATGCTAATTTCATCATTTTGAGGTGTTATTTGAATAGTCATTTTAATTTCTAGGTTACGAAAAGGCTTGACTCAAGTATAATTCTCTATTAATCATTGAGATGTCATTGAATATCATATTGATGCATTTCACAAAGATAGACTAATTTAATATGTACAATACAATATCCTTCAAATATTAAGCCACTTTCATTACACATCTGCCAAATGCATCAATATTAAATAATAGATGAGAACATGGGTTTAATTGTGTTTTAGCAATTGTAATATGTAGGATAATAAAAAAATAGCACTGTGTCACAAGACAGACTTATCGATATATAAATCTTTCTTAATCAATTGTGCAATGGTGACTGGGCCATGCTCACATCCTTTGCTGATTAAAAATAGACCTGATATGACAAAAACATCGAGAGTCGTAAGTGTAAACACATACCTAGCAAAAATAATACCTTTGTGACTGAGGAAATGGCTTCTTTATTTTATTTTTTAATTTCAAGTTAGGTATATAAAACAAGTAGAGTTCACAACCTTCTAACAAGGTTAGATTTGGATAATCCTAAGTAATTTATAATAGAATCTAATAGTATAATGAAAATTCTAGAATATAGTATTTTAAAAGGTCTGTGCTACTTTGTTGGCATCACAGCATTATCAAATACTAATTACTCCAGCAATTAACTGCATCCTCAAACAATGAGATGATAGGCAATGGAAGCAAATAAATTCTAGCCATGTAACCTAATCCCAATAATAACATCTCACATATCTAAATGAATCGATTGTAGTAGTTAAGAAAAAAATCCCCTACAGTCCAACTCACTAGTTTCCAGAGGCTGACATTCCTGTCCCCTAGGGGGACCCTTCCTTCTCTTTGCTGCATTCCACAAGAAGAAACAGGAAAAGGTGGCAGGGGCAGGCTGAAGAGCAGCTCTTCACAGGATGCGATCTCTAATTTACTGGAAGTACTTTCTTATGTTTTTTGGAGAAAACTCCTGAGCATATTAGGATTTTATACTATTTATGCATTTTGTTTCTAGTTTTTGTTCTCCTTCCCCGCCAACATCGATAACCTCATGTGCCAATGTCCATATATGCTTACTTAAAGCAATGGAAACATGCTGAATTGTATGAGGTGAAAGTGTTTCAAAGAAAAAACATCTCCTTGCTCAGGTGACAACGGACAGAACCAGCATATAACCAGGACTTGATTATAAAAAGTGCAAACATAAGCAAAGAGCTGTATCTTTATTAATTGCAATGGTGTTGAAATAAGACAAATTGTACACAATCCCCCCAGGCAACAAGCTATCACTCAGCACACCCACACGACTGCCAGACAGCAAACATAATGGCAATAAATATAAAAATCAACTGCTACTGTCCTGAAAGAAACCCAGCTCAGCTCAGCACAGAGACAAAGAATGGCAGGGAATGGGTAAGAGAGGGTGCTGCATGTATTGATAGAACTATATTCCACCTAAAATAGTGGCCATTTTTCTAAAAGGAAAACAAACACACTTTAATTTAGCAACTGCAAACTGTCAGAACAAACAGGAAAAAATTAAGCTATCCTGCATAGCCAGTGTCAGACAACAAGATTCAATAAAACACTGACATGCAAAGCAATGTCTTAGAATTCTGAAATGAAGCTCTCACCTCTACAATTTCTGGAGTTATAATCAAGAATCAGACAAGACAACCCAAACCATCCCCCAGAACCACTTTCATGGCTTTCCAAACAGTAAGACCTTGATTAATCACAGCCCAACTAACCCAAACCTTAGGAGAGAAACACTTAGGAGATAAGACAGGAACACACACACACACACACACACACACACACACGTATCTCCAGACTGTTTTTGTTTTCATCCTCCCAAACATATTACTGTGGAAACCACATTAAGCCCAAATCCACACCTTTTTACACCCTCAGTCTTAGGAAATGTGAGTGACATTCTATATTTACTGAGTCCCTTTTGAAACCCTAAATCTAAATCTAATAAGAATAAGAATAACAACCAACAATAATTCCATCCAACTGAGGTTTTACCTAAAGGGATAGTTTCACGTTGACTTACCTTGCCATCAAATTTGGAATACTCGTTAAAGGGGTTATTCAGCTGCAGAGGACACTGCTCCAGGCGTACAGATAATATTGACTGCTTTCCAGAATGTGGAGGTTTCTCTTTGAGCGACTTTTTTTCAAATAGTGACTTTAACTCCTGGGCTGTGATACAAGAGGAAGATAAAAACATCTTTGTGATTACAACACAGAGAGATAGCCTGTCTACCTTCCCTAAAAAGTCTTCCTTGGAATCCAGAGGAGGGAGTGTCCAAGACATGTTTAGGTCAGATATGTGCAAAAAGTCTCACATATATGTCTGTGCACTGAAAGAGCAGAGCACTGAAAAACACATAGGTCAGGTTTGTCAACTTAGAAAGACTAGGGTTTAAGGAAGGGGGCAGAAGGCAGACAAGCCAACAGAACAGCCATTTTGTAAGAGCGCCCACAGCTGTGAGACCTGAGATTCAGCCTGGCTTTGCCACTAGCAGATAGATGTGTGATACTGGACCATTCACTAAACCTCTTTGGACTTGTCAAACCAGATTATCTTGAAGATCTCTCCTGGCTCTAATATGTGGTTTTGAAGTTCTAGTTCTTCAAGGTCAAGGTCCACCTCTTAATCCTCTCACACTTTCCAATGACACCTAGCACACAATCTGGATGACAAAGATGAGGAGGAGGAAAAGGAGAAAGAGTATTTTTAATAATAATAGCTAACATTTACTGAGCAAACCAATGTATCTCATCTAATCCTCATAACAAGCTTATGAGGTAGATATTTGCATTATCTCAATTCTGTCAACTGGAAACTGAAGCGTAGAATATTTTGATTAGCCCTAGGCCACATAGCCAGTAAGTAGCAGGGCTCAGATTTGCACCCAGCCATGGCTCTTAGCCATTAGGCACTAATGAACAAAGTAGACCTTCAATAAATTTTGTTGCATGAATCAATGAATAAAATAATGATTGAAGGAATTCAGATTAAGTTATTAAATCAAAACCTTCAGCACTTATTCATTAGTGAACCAAGACAAGTTAGTTCCATATCTTCTCAAAGATCATTTTATTCTCTATATTAATCTGAATGTCATTTAAGGTGATAGCTGGATGATAAGTACATGGGGGTTCATTATACTTTATATTTTGTGATGTTAGAAAATTTCCATACTTTACACTTTAAATGAATCAATCGTAGATCTTAAAATGTGCAATAAATAAGTTCAACCCATTCCATTCTTGAGCATAGCCAACTTGAACTGAGATCAAACATAATTGTGAAATAGTCACTTAGAACTTTTTAAAAAGGTAACAAAATTATTTTCAACAAACCAGTGGGGGAACTTTATCAAACGAGTCCTTATAGATTTAAGTGGCAAACCAGGAGAAAAGGATCTAATTCTTTTTTAAAATGTGGCACTTGACTATCCAATCCAGATTCTGAATATATAAGTACATGTGATCAACAGATTAATATGTTAATTATATATTAATACCAACAGATTAATGCACATTTGAAAAAGTTTTAGATTACTATTGAAGTGGTATTTTAAATATTGGAAGTACTATTCTACCTGTACTCTATCAATAATTTTATTGCTACACTTTGGAAAAGAATAATCTTTTATTAAATACCTACTAGGAAAAAGTAAAAACAAAAAACCTACTAGGGGCCAGGAACAATGCCAGGTGTCTTCTCATCCTATCCTCACAATGATCCTGAAAGACAGGTTACCAACAGCTCCATGAAGAAACTGAGGTGTAGCAAACATAAGTCCCTTATCCAAGTCACTCTACTGTTATCAGTAGGGTTAAGTGTGAAGTGATGATATATTAACTCTTCCATTCTCAGACTAATTCACACTTAGACCTCTCCCTTCAACCTGTGACATTTTCCCACTTCCTCTTTTGCTTCCTACATCACGGAGAAACAGAAACAACCAAAAGAGAACTTTTGCATGCTCTCACCTGCACTTCCTCCCACCTTCCCTCCCATCACAACATGGATGAACTGCCTATGCCCTTATCAGATCAGCCCCTCCTCTGTGCACTAGATTCCATCCACTCTTGCCGACTCAAGGGCATCAATCAAGCAATTCTCTTCCATCTCGCTTCCATTTTCAATTTTTTCCTCTTATTGGGTCAGTCTCATCAGCATATAGATACTGAGCTGCTACTCATTAAAAAAAAAAAATTCTCCTGTACTTCCATACTCCCACCCAGTTACTACCCTATTTTTCTGCTCCTCAAAATGGTTGTCTATATTCTTGCTGTCTAATTTTTCTCCTCCCATTCACACAAACCCACTCCAATCAGGCATTCAGGCTCCACCACTTCATCAAAGCACCTTTCAATGAAGTCACCAATGGTTCCCCTGTTGCTAAATCTACTGGTCAATTTTTAATCCTCATCTTACAAGGCCTCTTGGTAGCAGTTGACATTTCACTCGTTCCTTTTTGTTGTTGTTTTTTTTTTTTTTTTCTTTTTTTTTGCGGTACGCGGGCCTCTCAGTGTTGTAGCCTCTCCCGTTGCGGAGCACAGGCTCCGGATGCGCAGGCTCAGCAGCCAATGGCTCACGGGCCCAGCCACTCCGCGGCACGTGGGACCTTCCCGGATCAGGGCACAAACCCGTGTCGCCTGCATCGGCAGGCGGACCCTCAACCACTGCGCCACCAGGGAAGCCCACTCGTTCCTTTTTGGAATCCTTTTCTTCACTTGCTGTCCAGGCTACTCCTTCTCAGTCTCCTTGCTGATTCTTCCTCCTTCTTCCCTCAAATCTTTGGCATTCCCCAAGGCATAGTGTTTGGGCCTTTTCTTTATCTACATTCACTCCCTCAGTGATCTCATCCAGCCTTATGATTTTATATACCACTTTAGGGAATTCCCTGCTGGTCCAGTGGTTAGGAATCCGGGCTTTCACTGCCGGGGGCCAGGGTTTGATCCCTGGTTGAGGAACTAAGATCCTGCAAGTTGCATGGCAGGGCCAATAAAATAAAATAAATAGGTAAATACCATTTTACAAGAGGCAAAACTAAATTGCAGTGATACAAATCAGAACAATGATTGCCTTTGGGGAGGAGATTAACTAGAAAGAGGCACAAGGGAACTTTTCTGGGGTATAGAAATGCTGTATACTTGAATGCTAGTTACACAGGTGTATGTTTGGCAAAAGTCATCAAACTGTACATTTAATACCTATACATTTCAATATATGTACAGCATACCTCAATAAAAAAATAAATAAGGGAAAACCTAAATAAATATCCTCTGTATGCTGATAACTTCTAAATGATTATTCCTAGACTCCCTAAAATTATAGATTCAACTTCATATTTCGCACCTCCACTTGGATGTCCAATAGGTATCTCAAACTTCACACGTCTGTAACCAAACTCTTGATCTTCCCCACAAACCCGCCCCTCCCACAATTTTCTTCTCAGTTAATGGCAACTCAATTTTGCTAGGCAAAAAACTTGGGTGTCATTCCACTTTTCTCTTTCTTGCACATCCTAGCCATCAACAGAAACTTAAGAAGATAATCCAGAACCACCTATAGCTACCAAAGCTGGATTATTACCACCACCTTCAAACTGGTCTTGTTTCCACCCTTGCCTCCCCCACCCCAACCCAGACCACTGTCTCTTCTCAACCCAGCAGCCAATGAGTCTTTTAAAATACAAGTTATAGGGACTTCCCTGGTGATACAGTGGTTAAGACTCCATGCTTCCACTGCAGGGGGCGCGGGTTCGACCCCTGGTCAGCAAACTAAGCTCCCGCATGCTGCCTGGTGCAGCCCAAATTTTTTTTTAATTTTAAAAAAGAAAAAAAAAAGTTATAAACTTCAGAATAAGAAGAAAATTGATAAATCTGATGACATAAAAATAAAAACTTCCTGGGCTTCCCTGGTTGTGCAGTGGTTGAGAGTCCTCCTGCCGATGCAGGGGACATGGGTTCGTGCCCCGGTCTGGGAAGATCCCACATGCCGCAGAGCGGCTGGGCCCGTGAGCCATGGCCGCTGAGCCTGTGCGTCCGGAGCCTGTGCTCCTCAACGGGAGAGGCCACAACAGTGAGAGGCCCGCGTACCGCAAAAAATAATAAAAATAAAAACTTCCTAATATATAAAGATTCTCAAAGTAGAGAAGACACTGACCAACAACCCAATAGAAAAATGGACAAGAAATATATAATATCCACAGAAAAAGAAATTCAAATAGCTCTTTTTTTGTGTGGTATGCGGGCCTCTCGCTGTTGTGGCCTCTCCTGTTGCGGAGCACAGGCTCCGGACGCGCAGGCTCAGCGGCCATGGCTCACGGGCCTAGGCACTCCACGGCACGTGGGATCTTCCCGGACCAGGGCACGAACCCGCGTCCCCTGCATCGGCAGGCGGACTCTCAACCACTGCACCACCAGCGAAGCCCCTCAAAGAGCTCTTAAACAAATGGAAAGATGTTCAACCACATTTCATAATAAGAAATATGCAATTTAAAACTATACTACGAGGGACTCCCCTGGTGACGCAGTGGTTAAGAATCTGCCTGGCGGGCTTCCCTGGTGGCGCAGTGGTTGAGAGTCCGCCTGCCGATGTGGGGGCACGGGTAGTGCCCTGGTCCTGGAGGATCCCACAGGCCGCGGAGCAGCTGGGCCCGTGAGCCATGGCCGCTGAGCCTGCGCGTCTGGAGCCTGTGCTCCGCAGCGGGAGGGGCCGCAGCAGTGAGAGGCCCGAGTACCGCAAGAAAAAGGAATCTGCCTGCCAATGCAGGGGACACAGGTTCAAGCCCTGGTCCGGGAAGATCCCACATGCCGCGGAGCAACTAAGCCTGTGCGCCACAACTACTGAGCCTGCGCTCTAGAGCCCGTGATCCACAACTATTGAGCCCGTGAGCCAAAACTACTGAAGCCCACACACCTAGAGGCCGGGCTCTGCAACAGGAGAAGCCACCGCAATGAGAAGCTCGCACACCGCAACAAAGAGTAGCCCCGGCTCACCGCAACTAGAGAAAGCCCATGCACAGCAATCGAAGACCCAACACAGCCATAAATAAATAAATACATATATTTTAAAAAAAACCCAAAAGACTATACTATGATACCATTCCACTTCTATCAGGAAATAGACACTCGACACATTACTAGAGGGAACGAAAAACAGCAAAATCTCAATAAAGGGGAATGTAACAATGTCAAAGAAAACCATATATTTACCCCTTGGCCCAATAATACCACTTTCAGGATTCTGATCCTAGAGACACTGGCAAAAAAACAAAACTAAACTAATATGCATGACGCTTTCCACTGCAGTCCCATTTGCAACAGCAAAAGCCTGAAAACGATCAAATATCCCTCAACAAGGGACTGGTTGGCTAAACTATGGTACAACCACATCATGAAACCTATCTCTATGTATTGCTCCAGAGTAATTCTCAGGATGTGTTGCTAAATGAAAAATGGATTGCATAAAATAGTGTGTATTATGCTATCTTTAATTTAAAAAGAGGGGAATATGAATGTAAATATGCTTATATATATTTGTAAGTGGACAGAAAAGCCAAAACCTTTTTTAAAATGACTATCTAAAAGAGTAGAAGACAAGGAATGAGGCTAGATTTCTCTGGTTTACCCTGTTTTATGTATTTAACTTTACAACCATGTAAATGTTTTGTGTAATTAATAAAGAAAAAGTGCAACCTCTAAAAATAAAAGCAAAATTAAAAATGAACTTAAGTGTAATATTTAGTTGGCAGTTTAACTAAAAGAGAGGAATTATTTTAAGTAACTTTATCATATAGCAATTTGACTGTACATTCCCTATTAGAACATATCAAAAAGACAAAAAAAAAATCTTAAACTGTTTTCACTAATCATAATATTAATAATAACATTGGTATTTCTATTCTGGAACCAAGATTTTCAGCATGAGAAAGCATACATAAACATAAAATCAAAAGCAAAAATTCCTAAATCTGAATTGGAATTATCAGCATTAACTCACAATGTATTCTCTTTAAAAATTTATTTTTTTCTGAGCTCTACTCCCTGAAAAGGCCTACAAGGAAAACAAAAATCAATCCAGTGAGCCCCCCTAGAGCTCAGTTGTGGTCTCTTAATGCCATTTACCACTAAAAAGAATCAAGACTCCCTGGAAAAACAGCTGATTCCAGATTTGGGGAAGAAAATGTGCAAGATGAACCTGCAACATCTTGTTACACAAGAAAGCAAGGAAACTATGAAAGATTACTGGAATTGTGTCAAAAGAACTTAGCAGCAAATGTGAAGGGACTCACTATACAAAGGGACAATTTCAGCATAAAAAAAGAATAACTGCAATGAATTGAAAAATATAAATTATGCTTAAAAACCCATGAGTGCATAATGATACAAAGGGAAAAAAACCCTCATTGGTCATCTACATGGGATGCTAGGGAACAAACTCTTCATTCTGAAAACAACTGACAAAGGTAAAGAAGCAAGCATTTATCCTGCTGTTCTTGTAGGGACTATACCTGAGGATAGCCAAATAATAGATTAGGGAAAGTTCTTTATATAAAACAAGTTGATAAAATTAGAAATCACTATTTCACACCTCTTAATGAAATAATGAATCTAGGTGATACTCATTAATGGCCACTAAAACTATCAGATGAACAGCTGATGGGAGTAATTTAATAATGGATGGATAAGGCCTGATTCCACCATCAATCTTGTTACAAAAAACACAGTAAGACATTCTATGTTTCCTAAAATGATGCAATAGGAAATACAGATCAGCATGTACACAGTGTTCTTACCAAAAATCAAACTTCAATCTGAGCAATTCTGTAGATCTAACCACCAGTTTATAGGAAATAAAGAGGACAGAGGAACATATTAACCATGGGGATATGATTAGCAAAAGCCAGAATGTAGGAAATACTATGGGACAAAATGACCCAGTTTCTTCAACTAATAAATTACAAGAATAAAAAATGAAAGAGAATCTATAGATTAAAAAGGAAATGAGACACACTGCCCAAAAGTAAGGTGTGGACCTTAGATCTAGACCTGAACAAACAAAATGGGGGGTGGCAGGAAAAAAATTGAGACAATCAGGAAAATATTTGATAATAGTAAAGAATTCCTGCTAATTTTTGGAGGATAGTGGTAGAGCAGTTTTATTACATGTTAAAAAACACACACGGCTTCCCTGGTGGCGCAGTGGTTAAGAATCCGCCTGCCAATGCAAGGGACACAGGTTTGAGCCCTAGTCCAGGAAGATCCCACATGCGGAGCAACTAAGCCCGTGTGCCACAAGTACTGAGCCTGTGCTCTAGAGCCCGTGAGCCACAACTACTGAGCCCGCGTGCCAAAGCTACATGCCTAGAGCCCGTGCTCCGCAACAAGAGAAGCCACCTCAATGAGAAGCCCACGCACCACAACGAAGAGTAGCCCCCGCTCGCCACAACTAGAGAAAGCCTGCACACAGCAACGAAGACCCAATGCAGCCAAAAATAAAATAAATAATAAATAAATAAACAAACACGTAAGTATTTAGGTATGCAATTATATGATAGCTAGGATTTGCTTAAAAATAATCTGGGAGGGCAGGGGAGGTGAATGTCTAAATGACACAAGACGAAACATATATTGCTAACTGCTGAAGCTGGGTGATGGGCACGTGGGGTTCATGACACCATTCTCTCTACTTTTGTATATGTTTGAAAATTTTTTTTGTTTTTGTGTTTGAAAAATTTTATAATAGTTGTTTTAAATGAAATTGAAGCTAGGAAAAAAAAAGTAAAAAGTAAGTCACACATCATATCAGTACTCTGATCAAACCACCTCACCCAGGGTCCTTATAGGACTGTGCATGATCAGGTCTCCCACTACTTACTTCTCTGACCTCACTCCTTCCCTTGCTTACTCTACTCTAACCAACAAGCATCCTTCCTTGCTATTCCTTGAGTACATCAGTCACACTTCTGCCACAGAACCTTTGCACTTGCTGTTCCCTCATCTTAGAACACTCATCTCCCAGTATCTGCCTGGCTCACTCCTTCACTTCCTTCAGATCTCTGCTCATCCACCACCTTCCTAATGAGACCTTCCCTGATCACCCTATATAAAACAGCACAATCCCATGCCTAGCATTCCTTACCGACCTTAGTTGGGGGATATTGTTTTCTATGCCACTTCTCCCATTCTGACACCTGACCTCCTATGTTCGTTTAAATGCCTTTCTCCCCAACAACCTCCACGAGGGGAGGGACTTTGTCTTGTTCACTGCTCTACCTTCTAGACCTATAATAATGCATAACTGCCTTTGCATCCTGTGGGAGCTAAATAAATACTTGTTGAATGAATAACTCTGGATCAGAAAAGCAGAAAAAGTAGTCGTGGGGATAGGGAGCAGAATGGGAGGAGGAAGGAGAGAGCAGATGGTCACAAAAAAGCAGAGATAAGATTGGAAAAGGTCACAGAGCCCTTCTTCCTGGTTCTAAGCCATTCATAAGACACAGCTATACTTCTTGAGTTGCTCAACTTCAAGCTGCTCTTCAACTTTGACTTCACTTGCTTTTCATTATTTTCAACTGAAAGTTTTTAATATAGAAGCTTTGGTACCTTTCCCGAACATTGGCTGTAGCTGACACACAGAGAAAGAAAGGTACAAGGGAACCCCAAAGACTCCTCAATATTCAAAGCTCCAGGAGCAGCTCCTTTCTGCCTATGGTATGGGAGAGAATGGAGTACAGTGGAGAGACTACAGTGTTTGGGATCAGACTGGCCAGGAGAATTCTGACTTTGTAATTACTTGTAAGTAAGTAACTTGGGAAAGTTAGTTAGCGCCTCTGTCCTCCAGTTTTCTCACCAATAATACAGAAATATTAACAGCTAATTTGCTCTGCTTGCATGAAGATGAAGTAAAGTTAGTGGCTGGCATATTATAATCCAGTGGTGCTCAGAGCTGGTTACCCATCAGAATCACCCAGTGAGCTTCTGAAAAATATATACTTGTGGACCCCAACCTCTACCTACTGAACCAGGAATTACACAGACAGGGCCTAGAAATGTATACAGAATGTCATTATAATGTGTACTTTTGGATGCATTTCTGACTTTTATACAGCCATTGTATCTGGGAACTGTTGTCTTAAGAAACCAATAATAGAAGTTATAGTAAGAAAACTTCAGGAATATTCATAAGTAACTGATAAAAACTACCTTACTGTTTTAAGTTATTATTTAACTTCACATGTAAATAGCCTTGAATTCCAATTAGACTTCAAATTTCTTAAGGACAGGAATCATGTATTCCCCAAAGCACCTAGCACAGAATTACTACGCACACAGAAGTTGTAAAAGAAATACTTGTTAAATGACTCAATAAATAAGAATAATAACCAATTTTGTAAATAATATACCAACACCATTTTAAAACAATAAAATTAAAAATACTAGTCTTTGATTTGAGATTATTCCTGACAAAGCTGTCTTCCAATGACATCGTCTTCACATTTATCCATGCAGTTTTAGTTACAGAAATACTAAAAGAATCTTACTATAAGGTATTACATTTACCATGTGGTCTCATGGCATATGGGTCAGTAGGTTCATAAAGAACTTCGAGGTATGGACCAGATGGTTTCTAAGATCCCTTCTAACTCCTCTATGAAAAGGAAGCATTTAGGCAGTGTCTTAAAGAATAAACTGGATGTAGCAGATAGAATAAGTGTGGAAAAAGAACATTCCATGGGAGGTCATCATATTCATAATGATGATTCTTCTAGTGGGAAATGAAATAAAACAAAGATAAAAAACAGATGAAAGGATTTTTCACAAAATGTAATTAGCAGAAAAAGAATGAGGAAATGAATGAATGATTACCTAGCCAAAATTCCCAATTAATATCAAAATGATTTGGTGGTGGCATTTCTTGCCAAAAAAGAGTATGTATTTGAGAGATGTGTGAAAATAGAATGGCTGATCCATTTGCCAGGTAGATGTTTAATGGACTGCGAACTCTACTTTTCTAACACATTTCAGGATAACCAGAGTGCCAGTCTGTGGTAATGATAGAACCCAGCTTAACAGAAAATTCAAAGGCATTCTTCTGTGCATTGACGAGGTTCACCCTAACCATCAAGAGTAACCACCAGGCAGGCTACTGGTCTGGCCAGAATCAACGTCAACATCTCAAAGCATGGGCAGGCACATTAAGGAGCTCTTCCAGAAATAAGATCACAGTGTCAATTACTGAAATCTCTGAGACAGAAATAAAGGGAAGGAAACTGAGGGAGAGAGAAGCAGATACACATAATGGACAGTGTGGTTAAAATGAAAGCCAACAGGGGACTATTTGTTTCTCCAGCACATTCTGTGAAACACTGAACAAAAGTTAAAGTGGATTAGACTTTAAGGAGTGGGCGGGGGAGTACCAAAACTTATTAGATGCATCAAAATGTAGGTTGAAGAAATTACTTCTCACATTGTGAAAGGGGTTAATGAAGATACATTTGAGATGCTCTACTCTATTTATTAATTTATTTATTTATGATCATTTTAAGATATGGAAGTGAAGAAGGCAAAACAAAGGGTAGCTGGAGCGACGGGCTTATTAAACTGGCCCTGACTTCATTAAGGAGAGACAAATAGGAAAAACATTAAGACATACAAAAATATTGAAGAAAGTAGACAAAATAAATGATATAAGGGTTTTCCAGTTTATGCTAAATGTAACGGAGAGAAGTATTAACTAGATCAACAGAAAAGGTCAGCCTGGAGAGATTTTTAAAGTACCAAGAGCAAAACTAAAAAGACATTCAAGAAGAACTATAGGAAGTCACGGAAGTGAGATACAAAAAAGAGAAAGAAGTGGATTTCTCATTCTAAACAGTCGTTATTTAGAAGCAATCATTAAGAAAATCATACCCATTGAACACTCCTGGGTTTACAATTACAGTAGGAGAAAGCAATAACCACTTTATATGACATGGTTTAGCAGAAAGAGATTGGCCTTTAGGTGCAGACAGTGCTAGATACAAAACATGGCTCTACTGCACCACCACTTCCTAGCCTTGTAACTTTAGCAAGTTAAGCCTCTGTGACCCTCTGTTTCGTCTGTTAACGACAGCAATGATACCTACACCTTATAAGACCATTGCATTGGAGGTAATGCACATAAGGTACTTACCACAGCACTAGGTAGGTGCTGCTGTTAAAGTGATAATCATTAATATTACTGGTTTCATAAATATTATGTAGCAAAGGAGTCAGTCAACAAAAATTGATTGGACATGTATTATATGCCAGGGTGGTAGTGGGAGGTGCTAAGAAGGTATAAAAGACAACTGCAGACATTTATTTCAAAGGAAGAAAAAAAAAAGTCTAGGAAACATGATAAAACATTAGAAAATATTTTAATAGCATTCTATTTTGTACTTTCTTAAAAAGTCTTCTCTCCCTGCTGAGATTGAAGCTTTGAAAATATATAAGACAGCCAGCTTTTTAATGTATCAATACATACCACATGAACACATACTGCAAATGCTAATACCAGCAACATAATGGTCTGTAAGCTAAAGGAAAAGAATTAGCATATATGCAAAAAAGATTGTTATTGGGGCTAATGAGGCAAGGGCAAGTCTAGGTTAGAACTGCCAGGAGGGACCTACAATCCAGAGGCCCATCCAAATCATAGGTACACCTAAGGCTCTAAGAACAAGGTACTGGTACAACAGTTTCTACAAAATATGCCCTGCACTCATCAATCCTTGTGATCCAGGAGAAGGAGTGGCCAAAAAGACAAGACCTAAAGAACACACAGCTTCAGCAGGCCAAGGCACCCAAGTGAAAGAGTTCAAAGCTTAAAACACAGAGGTATCTGCCTAGAGGATTTAAAAGGATGAATTAAAATTAAAAGCTCTTATATAATAATATAAACTAAATATATAAATCTCAAATTAACAATTAAAATTATTTCAATTTACCTGATTGCTTAGAATTTCTTTCTTTCCACTGAATATTTTTGCATTTGATCTGGTTTTGTCTCTCTTTTCGGAGTCGTTCTAATCTTTGAGCTTGAAAAGAAATATTATAACTATAAGTTTGTCAATGAAAGTTTACTATGAACAAAGACATAATTAACTACCTTTATATGAATAAAGATGTTTTATATTGCATATGTAGGGAAAAAGTCATAAAATTTTAAAGGTGGCACCCCTGAAAAGCAAATACCAACAAAAACATGAAAATATTCTTGATTTATAATTGAAATTAGAGGATATAAAACATTAATAGAGATCATAAAGATAGTATTAACATGGAAGAGAATAATAAAATGTGAAAACTTCTGTGATTAATATGACATTTCATTATATAAATCATTAATAACGGTCTTAAAGGAATTTTAATGCACAAATGAACTGAAGTGAATATTACATTACAGGAATAAAATTACTGTTATGAATTACTCTACCCGTTTCAAAAATTAAAGATAAATGAACTCAGACTAGACTATTAAAGTTTTAAATATAAAATCCTTTATCTAAAAATCATGAAAATTATAAAATGTCAAAGCTATATAAATTAGCATAGCTTTTCTTCAGTGGGCTGAAACAGTTTATAGGTAGTAAAATAAATGATTTGTATCTTTGTAACATTAGTCAAACCTTAAAAAGAACAATTTTTCTTATACAAAATTTTAAGATATGCTGAAAGGATTAAAAAGTAAATTCCCTGGTCGCTAGGATACCTCACAATCCTAATTAATTATTAGCATCCAAGTACTAGCTTAAGAAATTCCAACAACAATAACAAAAGCATCATCTAAAATTGTGCATTTGTGATTATATTACCACTGGCTGATCAACCTTCAAAAGTCAGTGAACTGATCTTTTAAAGAAATACTGTCCAGCATACATTAACAACTGCTGCAAACGGAGACTACAATGGAAAAGAAAGTCACAACTGATGTCACCTCTTCAAATTAGTTTCCTCTTGCTAATCTTCAACTTCCTATCCTGGCACAACGCTAATAAAATAAATAAATAAAATAAAGTTTTCTTGCAATCATTTCCAAGATAGGAAATCTTACATTCCTGCCTTAGCCTAGTGGTAGGGAAACACTGAAACTAATCTTGCCAGAAAATTAAACTATGCTGGCAAAAGCATTCTGACAATGTCACTATATCTAACCAAATTCCACGGAAGAAAAATACATTCAGTTGCAATTAATAAATGTGAAGGGTACAGCAAAGTAATATAATCATAAAGCTCTCAATTTAGCGGCATTCTCCTACTGAAATCCATTCAACCTGTCATAAAAGATATCATCTCAATAACTTGCAAGGAAGTCAGTTTCAACTAGAGAACCGAGAATCAATGGTTCTAAATTATATTCAAACCTTCACTCAAATCCTATTTTGATAAAAGTTCCTTTAGATACTGGGAAATGCTATTAATTATTTTCATCACAAGAGCAAATTATTCTTTGTAGATGTCACAGAATGCTGAATTCTGAACCAAAACCTTAACATGCTTTGCACTGTGAATTGTATCCTGCTCTACCTGCAGTACTCCTTTACATACATTTTACATTTGGACTGTGAAAATAAACATATAAATATTTTCAATGTTCTACTATATATCCTGCCGTTACTTTTCCTGGGAGTTAGCAGGTTATCGCTACTGATTAGGAGATTATATTTTTTGATTATCTAAAAAAAATAAATTATTTTGTAGAATACCCTGTCATATTTGAACTAGATTATAAAGTCTAAATAATTTATCTAAGTAAAGGACTTGGTTTATCACATTGCCCTTGAAATGCTCCCAAAAAACTTAAGCTGGGAAAGGGGAATGATAAGTGTTTCAAAGCTAACGACTAAATAGATATATGCTAAAGTTGAGCATTTTCAAGCCACAATTATCAAAGGGTAGAGATCAACTAAATAAAGGTAATGTATCAAAAACAGGGGCACCTTTTCTAATCTCACACCCAGTGGAGGAATTCCTACTAAAAGCAGGCCTAACAAATATTCAGTAGCCTCCCTCCGAACCCCATACCCCGCTACAATTCCTCCAGGGCAAGAACTGTCTTGGGCAGCAGCACCCTTGGCTGGTCAGCTCTCTGTATTAAAGTTTCTTTATCATGTCAACCTGAAATCTGCCTCCAGGTAGTCTGTCTACTGGGAATAATGTTGCTCTGTGAAGATACACAAAACAGTCCACTTCCCTCTCTACACAGTCACTTTTTAGAAACAGAACGCTCCTCTCATAGCCAACTTTTTCACCTATTTTTCCTCTGTCTGCTTCCTTATCCCTCTTCTGTCTACCTCCTTCTAACAGCATCACTCCAGAGACTCTCTCCATTCACAGTCGCAGAGATGGAGAGATTGCTTAGACTCACTGTTAGTGTAACACACACACATTCCTGTTAATGCACAGTAACTTTCCCCATTAAACCCATGCCAACATTATGCATTATTCTATAAGATTGTTTACTGATTTAAAGCTCAGAAGACATGACTAAAAGGCAATGTTTACCTGTATTTGAGCGTCTTCTAATACCAAAGTCCCAACTTGAGGTAATATCGACTGACTGGGCATATACATAGCCCTGAGTCTCACCATTGCTTCCCTGAATTTCTGACCCACTGTCTCCAGGCATTGAAGGAGGATGAATCTTCTCTAGGTCAACATCATGATCAATGAGAACCATCTCACACATTCCTGTGTCATCACTGGTCACATGTGACTGTCGAATATGAGCTAGAATGATAGTTGGATTGTCCAAGAAGGCCATCCTTTCTGTGGGCCAATTTCCTTAAAAGGCTATTTTCTTCTCTTCATATTGTTTCACGGGCTCACCTACCTAGAAACACGATGTACACAGCAACATTTAAGAATAAGGCAGAAAATGACTGAATCATTTTTCAAACAAATTCAATGTGGTAAAATGCTACCTTGAAAATCAACATTTGTCCCTGTAGCTAGGAGTTTAAAAGGATTAAGTTCAAGCTGAAAGGAAATCCTTATAAGCTCTAGGGTCTACCACTCTAGTCAATGAGATCTCCATGGTATCAGAGAAGATGGCTTACTCTTTTACAAAACAAGTAACAGTAACTCCTTAGGCCATTCAAAGTATATAACCACTGTTAAAACAATAAATTTTCCTTTCTTTCTCCCTTCATTCCCATGCAGTCTTCTCATTACTTTATAAGGTCATGGGGGAACACGCTGTATTTTCCTCAAACGATGTGCTAAAGCATGAAACTGTATTTCAGTTTACATTTCCCCCTCCTGCCATATGGTTGTGAAATGTCTAAAAGGGCACAGACAATGCTTCCTGAGTTACCAGGAATTTTACAAAAACGGACCACCAAAGTAATTTTGTTCAATAAATACATTTTTCTTCCTTCTGATTTAAGATAGTATTGTGCTTTTAAAATAAAACTTATTAATCAAACTTGTCGGCTACCAGATTAATTTCTTATTTTAGAAACCTAATTATAAGAACTGCTTCCTGAATCCTGTTAAAACTGTAACAATGTTTATTCTGGGAACAAAATGGTACCTCCTCAGTTAAATGGGAATACTCAACAAAGAAAATATTACAGAACAGTAGTTAGGAACCTAAGGGCCTATAGGCAGAACTGGGTTCAAATCCTGGCCCTATCACTTGCTAGCTATGTGATCTTGGTCAAAATAACTTTAACCTCAGTGAGCCTGTTTTCTTTCTTCATTTGTGAAATGGGGATTGCAGGGAAGAAAGGATATATAGAAGATTAGGTAGGTAAAATGCTCAAAAGAACAGCTGGTACATAATTTAAAATTAGCTGTTATTAGTAATAATGATGATGCTGATGGTAAAAATATCATTACCAACTTCAGTTTTCAATTCTTGTTTAAAATAATCCTAAAATATATCAACAATTTATCCTTCTATCGTTAAGTTCACAGCAGGTAAAATAAGTGCATGCTTCCTTTGTAACAGAGGACTCTGCAGGTCATCTGGGTCACCTCCCTGCTCCTCTAAAACCATTATGAAGTGCAAGGAATGTGAACGGTAGACTGAATATGTTCCTAGGAACAGTCCTAGAAGATATTTATTTTTAGAAAGACCTAGAACACCAGATTTTCTTGTCATTTGTTTCTTCTAGAAATGGAACACAGGGGGAAATCTAGTTAAAAAATCATTATAGCTAACTGAAGTTTTTAAATTTTTTGTCTGGCAACATATCCTTCTATTAACCTCACCTGGTGGATCTTAAAGATACTGAGCTTAAGAGTAAGTTTGACTAAGGAGCATCTCTGATCAAGTGAATTACATTAATTTTCATTTTTTCCCTTAAATATTCACTAAGTACTTACTTTACACTGAAGCTAATAGGAAATGCAAAGGTGAGTAAGGTATGCCTGAGTCAAAAAGTTTATACCCTAATATAGACTTAATATATTTCCTAATATCATGGGATTCTTCTAAGTGTCAAATATCTGAGACATTTAGTCGCAGAAACAATAATGTCAGCCCACCACTTTAAGTGTATTAATCAGAAAAAAATTACAGAAATAAAGGGAAGCATTTAAGTTTCACTTGTAAAAATAAGTTCTTATATAACCACAAAGACGTATACAACCATAGATTTAGTTATGACAGTATTTGTTTTGTAACAGAACCATGGAATCACAGATCAACAGATCTACAAACATCTTTGTAGCAATCACGACAAGCATCTTCCCGATGAAAGTGAGGCAACTAGGCACCAGCATAGGGGCAGGTGTTTTCAACTTCATATTGATTAGTTCTCCCCTGCAAAAACAAGGGCTTTCAGTGAGAAGCCACATATTTAATGGGTGTTCTGGCACCAAAAAGTCAAAGGACAAAGCGGCAAACTACAGTGGGGTACCTTCAACAGAATCGTTTTCAGGAAAATGAACCTGTTCCACCACCTCTTATGAAGAAAAGTTATGGGCAAACACTTCTGAAGGCACATACCAACTCCCTAACTATCCTAACAGAACAGAAGCCCCCAAAACGCCCTAACATGAGCAGGTACTTTCTCTATTAGTACACTATGACTTCATACAGTGAGGAATCTGTAGGAATCACTCAACAAATATTTATTCACTTCCAGTTCTGACAGGGCTCCCACAGGGCTGCCCTGGGAAACATGTTTTCCACCTCCTATGATGTACTTGAGGATTCAGACTGGAAGTTCCACAAGGACAGGGGCCATAATACCATATCCTTTCTGGCAACAAAGAATCTTACACACAGCTGGAATTCAATAAATGTTGCTGTCTGACTTCCAAGGACTACACAATTTTGTTTCAGAGGTAAGTCATATATGAGCATGTCGTGTGTAAGTGTGATTATAAAGAAAGAATTGCTTTTTAAAAAAATTAATAAAGGCACAAGAGCTTCTCTACAATGTGCCCTTCAAAATTGTCACCCTTCAAAATTGTCACTATCAACTTATGCCAAAACTACTTTTCACAACCAAAAGAATACATTTTAAATCACTTGGACAGCAGCAAATTATCATTTGAAGGTAGATATGATTTCTAAAACAAAGATATTCCAAACACAGACAAAAAAGCAAGTTATTTTCTCTGATCAGTTGTGCAAAGGTCAAAGATCTTTAAAACCAAATGCTGGCAGGGGTTCAGAGAAATGGGCACTCTTGTGCACTATAAGAGGGAATGAAAATTGGGACTTTTTAGAGGGTAATTTGGTAGTATATATCAAAGTGTAAAACATGAATACCCTTTGGACAACCCCACTTCTAGGATCTGCTCGAAGGAAATAACTGCAAAAATATTTATCTCAGGATTGTAATACTGAAGATCTGAAAGTAACCTAAATATCCATCAACATTGCATATGCCAGGACACATACATACAACGGAATACTACACAGTAATTAAAAATACTTGGTAAAGAATGGATAAACAAAATGTGGTAAACACATAACAATGGAAAGTTATTGAGCCTTAAAAAGTAAGAAAATTCTAAGACATGCTACAACATGGATGAACCGTAAGGACATTACGCTAAATGAAATAAGCTAGTCAGAAAAGGACAAATGCTTCATGACTCCACTTATATGAGGTACCTAGAGTAGTCAGATTCATAGAGACAGAAAGTAGAATAGTCTTTGCCAGGGGCTGGGGGGAGGGGAGAATTGGGAAGTAAGTGTTTAATAGGTATGTGTCAGTTTGGGAAGATGGAAAAGTTCTAGAGATGAATGGTATTAATGGCACATCAATGTGAATGTGCTTAATGCCACTGAATTGTATACTTAAAAATGGTTAGGGGGCTTCCCTGGTGGCGCAGTGGTTGAGAGTCCGCCTGCCGATGCAGGGGACGCGGGTTCATGCCCCGGTCCGGGAAGATCCCACATGCCGCGGAGCAGCTAAGCCCGTGAGCTATGGCCGCTGAGCCTGCGCGTCCGGAGCCTGTGCTCCGCAACGGGAGAGGCCACAACAGTGAGAGGCCCGCGTACCGCAAAAAAAAAAAAAAAAAAAGGTTAAAATGGTAAATTTTACGTTGTACATACTTTACCACAATTTTTTAATGTCTGTTAAATGCCAGATTAAACAAATTTAAATAGGCTTTTTTCTTGCTGTTTAATTACAGCACTTCTCAAAGTTTTTAAACTACTAATGTATTATATATTGTGAATCTCCAAGAGGGGGTAATCTAGTAACGTAATATATTCCAAATTCCAAGCTTATTTGATCCCTAAACATTTTTTCCTCTAGAAACACTAAAACATATCAATGTATAACTGAGTTTCACAGACATGGTTTAGAGATGCTGCTCTTCACTTTTACAAATGGCCTTGAATGCCTTCCCTGAACGTCACCAATTCTTGACTCTCCGAGATAGTCAGTGCTTTTTAATATATACCATTAAGCTATCAGATAAACAATAATTAGATTGTTAGTAGATGTCCTACTTTTCAGATTTTCCCACTTTCTAACTCCAGGTTCCTCAAAGCATAAAGATTTGTTTTACTAAAAATGGAAGCAGGGATTTCCCTGGTAGTCCAGTGGCTGAGAATCTGCCTGCCAATGCAGGGGACACAGGTTCGAGCCCTGGTGCGGGAAGATCCCACATGCCACAGAGCAACTAAGCCCATGCGCCACAACTACTGAAGCCGGCACGCCTAGAGCCTATGCTCCACAACAAAAGAAGCCACCGCAATGAGAAGCCCCCGCTCGCTGCAACTAGAGAAAGCTCGTACGCAGCGCAGCAACAAAGACCCAACACAGCCAGAAAAAAAAAAAAGGAAGCAAAAGGGACAACCACAGAGAGTGAGTGGGAGGATAGTAAGAGATGTCCCAAAATGACATGGCCATTTTTAATGTACCGGATGGTCTCCTTTCATACTTCATTCATTCATTCATTCAACAAATATTTATTAAGTTCCTACTGTATGCTAAGTGTGGTTCCAGGTGCAACTTGGATGCTATTACCACTTCACATAACCATTTGATTTGTGTTCACTAATGATCATGTAACCTACCTGTGGTAACTTGAAGCACGTCCTAACAGGGGAGTAAATTTTTAGTAGGCTTAAATGGGTATCAAGTCTTAATATAAGTATATTCTTAATAATAACTTTATACACATACACCCTCCAAACTTTATTTGCAATGTATTATTAAACAAAAACAAAAGCATAAGGTACAAGACAGTAAAAAAGTAGATGGGCAAAGGGGAAGTAACTTAATATGAATCCATAAGCCAGGGCATGCCATGTACATTTTCTGCAGGTAGAATGGAGAATCCCAGAAGCAAAAAGCAATGATAATAACTAACCTTAACTTATTATAAAAGCTAGACTTGTTGTTCCCTTTTTACATGGATTAATTCATATAATTCTCAAAATAACCCCATAAGATGGTAACTATTTTTACCCCCATTTTATAGATGAAAAAACTGAGGCAAAGTAAGAAACCTGCCCAAACCCAGAGCACTAATAAGTAAATAGAACCAAGTAAATAGAACCAATAAATCCAAGAGCTTGGGATCTTAACCACTCTATAGCCTCTCAAAACAAAGAGGAACAAAAACTACAACAGCTACAATAAACATGATTTTTTTAAATCCTGTTGTTGAGTTCCAGGGCCTGAGAGAAATTTGTGGGTCCTTGTGAAAGATGTAAGACAGTAAATGTGTTATGCAGTAGACTAGACCCTTAGCCTTCCCTCCACTAATGCAACAGTGATTTGTACAACAGCAAGAAAGAAGCAGCACACTTAATAATTGTTCAAAACTAAAAATCATAAAATTTTACACATGAAATGAACTCCAGAGATCATCTACTTGTTGACCTGAAACCACAGAGAAGGGTTTACTTTAAATCCCCAGTTAGGTCTAAGTAGCTTTCTGAAAATCCCTAGAAATTCATGCAACTTCAGCTACAAAGTCCATACCTAAAATATTGTCTCTTTAAATAACCCCACCAGAAGCAAATGCACCCTCCTTATACTTCTTCACTCCCTAAGGACCTGAGATAGTAACGTGAATTCAAATGCTCAAGTCCAGCCAGTGGTTTTTCCTGGACTTTCAAAACACTACACACTCACTTCCCTCTGCCAGACAGACTTCAAGCTGCCCTCACCTGCAATCTGTGAAAACCTGTCTGGATAAGCAACAGCCTGGGGCTTCTCAAAGGTCTGCAAACTCCCAATCAAAAATTACTGCTGCCCCATCAATGTGTCATATAAATGTTGGCATGTTAATTGTGTATTTATAAGATTGTTAATGGTTAGTTAATTTACCTCCCACACTATCATTGTACTTGAAATGATTTAAAGTCTGCTGAGGGAGTTAACAACATGTAACAGCAGATGCAAGATTTTTTTTTTTTTTTACCTTTCCACACTGTACCCCGACTTCATGCTATTAGCATTAGGCAAGTTGAACCTGATTCCTACACAAGATTCCTTAAGAATGTTATAGAAGCACTCACATTTATTTTGCACAACAAGATATGATCACAAGTTAGAAAAACAAAGCCTTTTTATTATGTACATTTATAAAAACCGACAGACCCTGTTTTTTACTAAGATTTCAAAGTTCTTTGATCTAATTAAAGTTCAGAATTCATAACCCCTGGAGTTAGAAAATAAGTGAAATGTCCATTAAAATAAAATGCACTTTATTGATTTTAAATCTCTTTTTCTAACTCTCTCCAATTTAACTCTAAATTAAATATTCATTTATTTTTTAGAAGAGTAAAATTGAGCCATTTTTTCCCCTCAGGGAATTAAAATCTTCTCCATTTGAATATGCCTAATTTAATTAAACAGTAAATATTGAGACCTTATATCTGGAGAACTTAATTTTTCCCTTCACATTTTTATTTCTTTACTTTGACTAAAAGTACTTACTAGACCAAATTACAACAACAGAAAATAAATGCTTGTATCTTCTTTCGAATAATATGGAATTCATTCACTAAATATCATTGAGAACTAGGCACGGGGACTCCTACAAAAAGGTACATGAACACTGGCCTGCATCCTCCAGAGGCTTACAGGCTTCAGCAGATGAGCTATGTCGTGTACATACATAACAGTAATATAAGGCAATATACTACCCATCAAATAAGACACTAAGACAATGTATTTTCCAAGAGACAAAAAAGTTACAGAAGGCTTTAGGAAGGAAGAAGGTGGCATTTAAGGATGGGCAGGCTTTCATTAGGCAAAAACACAAGGAGAACAGTAACAGATGACAATTACTGAGCTTCTTACTACCAGCTGTACTTTTCATGTAACAACATATTTCATCCTTACTACCACCCCAGAAAGTAGGTATTACTATTACCCCCATTTTATAGATTATTAAAAAAATTAAGGCTTAAAGGCGTTAAGTAACTTGCCCAAGGTCACTTGGTAGATTTTTGAGTCTTTGCAGCTCCTCCCATCACTGGGCTCACTTGTAATTTGCTGTGACCAACAGAATGTAGTTGAAGTAATGTGGGACTGCTGAATCTCGGTCTCAAGAGACTTTGCAGCTTCTGCTACAGCCTTCTTTGGACCATATTTGAATCATGGGAAGAAGCTTGGGATAAAAGACCAAATGCAGAGAGGCTCAGCCATCGATCATTCCAGCTACTGTGATGCCACCCCCCACCGTGAGTGACTGAGGCCATCTGGGACCAGCCAGACCCTCACCAATCTACCAGGAGACCAGGTCTCCTCTCCTATCAAATATCTCCTGTGGACAGAGGGAAAGGGACCCTGGCCCTTGATTTTTCTTTCCTTGTACCACTAACCTCCACCTGAAATGTCTCTGAATCTTACCATCTGCCAAGATCCAGTTAAAGGGAGACTGGTACAGTACAGTGCCTCTCAAACTTGTCCACGGACACACCTGAAGGGCAGAGGAGAGTAACCATAAATCAAGGTAAGAGAGAACCTAGGGGGAGCCACGTAAAGCAACATGCTGTAAGAAATTTATTTTTAGAATTCATTCATATTTTGCATTCTATCCTATAACATACTGAACCTGTATTTGTTTTAATAGAAAAAAATATTTTACCTTTGAATATAGTCACTAAAACTGATAGTCCAGGAAGATGTGCCTTGCTTACTTTGTGGCTTCCAGGACCAACTGGCACATACTGAGATTCTCACAACCCCATTTTGAACAGCAAGGTCTACTGGAAAAACAGACTTTGGTGTCAGAAATACCTGATTTTCTGAAGGTAAAATGGTCCTTTATCAACGGATAACTCAAGATCTAAATATTGCTCAAAATGTTTCCTATGACAAGTATGGAGAACAACCATAATTAATAATAACACCAAACTATATATAAAGTTCTAAGCACAACTTAGACTAAAGTCAATATTATAAAGCAGTTATTACAAAACAATCAGTATTTCCAGCGTTTTGAAATACTTGTTTATTATTTGAAATTATTGTTATTAGCAATAGCTGTGAAACTTCAGACAACCTAACTACTCACCACCTCCACAACTCCAAAGCTGCCATCATTTCTGGCTGTTACAAGAAATCTGCCAGTTTGGTGCAATGTAGCCCTAAATTATTTTTCCAATGGGTGTTGTCTCTCTGAGATAACAGATTTGATTGACACTTGTTATGATAAACAAATAATTTTAGGTTTTACTTTAAGATTCCAGGTAAAAATGTTTATAGTTTTACCTAAAGAAATGAATAATGCCAAAGAAACTAGACTGCTTCTCCATGTGAAATTACCAGTGTAAGAGCTGAAACCATAAGTAACACTCAACCGCTACCATTCATTGATTTCATTCGACAAATATTTATAAAGCACTTACTATGTGCCAGGCACCAGAGACACAATGCTGAGCAAAAAAATTTGAAAAGACCTGGCTACTGCCTTCATGGAGCTAAAAGTACATATGGCAGTCAACATTTTAATATGGCTCCAGAAATTCTTCTCTTGATATCCATGCCTCTGTGTTATTCCCTCGAGTGTGGGTAGAACCTGACTTGCTTCTAGCCAAGAGCATATCAAAAGTGATGGAAGAGTCATTCCCTTGATGACTTTGTTACATGAGACTTCATCCTAAGCAACCCGGGGGAGAGATTTTAAGCCAGAGATTTTCCTGCCGGTATTGAAAAAGCAAACAGCCATGTTATGGAATTATAAGGCAAGAATCTGAGAGCAGCCTCTAGGAGATGAGAGCGGTCGCAGCCAACAGGTAACAAGGAAATGGGGACCTTAGGCTGGAGTCCACTGACACCTTAATTTCATCCCTTTGAGACCCTTAGCAGAAAACCCAGCTGAGGGAATTCACTGGCTGTCCAGAGGTTAGGACTCCACGCTTCCACTGCTGGGGGCCTGGCTTCAATCCCTTGTCAGGGAACTAAAATCCCACAAGCTGCGTGGCACAGCCAAAGAAAAAAGAAAGAAAGAGAAAAAAAAAAGAAAAAGAAAAAAAAAAGAAAACCTAGCTGAAGCCATGACTCCTGACCCACTGAGAGATAATAAATTTGTGTTGTTTTAAGCCACTAAGTTTGTGGTAATTTGTTAGACAACAGAAATGAAAATAGTGCAGGAAAACAGCCTAAGCCCCTTCACCTTCACATACATTTAGGACTCTTTACAACCCAGTTTCATTCATCTGCCCCTTCTCCACAGAAGGCAACTCCCAGGAGTATTCTGAACACATCTAGCCTTTGGTAATGAGACTTCCTTTGTGTGAGATGTACCTTTATCCTCCAATACAAACCTTCTTCTTCTAAGTCCAACTCAAATATTTCTTCCTCTGTGAACCCTTCTCCAATTCCCAGGGTCCAAACTGTTTTTTTTTTAAATATATAAATTTATTTATTTATTTATTTTTGGCTGTGTTGGGTCTTTGTTGCTGTGCGCGGGCTTTCTCTAGTTGCGGTGAGCGGGGGCTACTCTTCATTGCGCTGCACGGGCTTCTCACTGCAGTGGCTTCTCTTGTTGTGGAGCATGGGCTCGCTCTAGGCGCACGGGCTTCAGTAGTTGTGGCGCTTGGGCTTAGTTGCTCCGTGACATGTGGGATCTTCCCGGACCAGGGCTTGAACCCGTGTCCCCTGCCTTGGCGGGTGGATTCTTAACCACTGTGCCACCAGGGAAGCCCTGCAAACTGTTTTTCTTTGTTTTGTTTTGTTTTTTTTGCGGTACGCGGGCCTCTCACTGTTGTGGCCTCTCCCGTTGCGGAGCACAAGCTCCGGACGCGCAGGCTCAGCGGCCACGGCTCACGGGCCTAGCTGCTCTGTGGCATGTGGGATCTTGACGGACTGGGGCATGAACCCATGTCCCCTGCATCGGCAGGCAGACTCTCAACGACTGCGCCATCAGGGAAGCCTCCGCAAACTGTTTTAAAAGCACTTTATTTCTACCTTTAATACAGTTAGTTGTATGAATATCGTGTTTAAGGAACTGCCAATTTCAAATTTTTTAATGCCAAGGATGCTGCTAAACATCATACAATGCACAGGACAGCACCCACAACAAAGACTTATACCCCCCAAAATGTCAATAGCAATAATGCGGAGGTTGAGAAACCTTGCAGTGATGTGTTGTTTGAAGCCACTAAATCTGTGGCAATTTCCAACCCCCGAATGGTTTCATTAATACCGAGATTAATACATACACATACAACTTTGCTACTAAAATCTATGCTCAAATCTTCGAAGGTGCTAAACAAAGTTCAACTCCTAGCATCTGTTTTCTGAAATTTTATCCTACCCTATGGAGAACCACAGCTCAAACTGCTACAGTAAAGACAAGTTACATTCCTCCAAACTTATAACTTGATCTGAAGACTGTCACCTGGCCTCCTCCTACTCATTCTTCTAAATCCAGCTCAATGGTCAATTCTCTCGGGAAACCTCCCTGATGAATCCCACAGACCAGGTTAGCTGCTCCCATGTGGTCCCACTGTACTGCACTTCATCACTACTTCTACCAAATAATTAATCCAGCACATTGCCTGTTAGTAATAGGTGCTAAGTGTTTGTTGAATTTATTCATTCAACAAATACTTGTGGAATGCCTCCTGTGTGCCAGGCACTATTCTAGATGCAGAGTACAGCAGAAAACAAAGCAGACAGCAAGTCCTGCCCTCATGGAGTTCACATTCTAATGAAGGAGACAAACAAAATAGAGAATTAAATTATACAATAAGTTAGAAATGCTATGGAGAAAAGTAGCACAGAAAAGAGAGCTAAGGCATGCTAGGTAGGTGGAGCCACAGCTGCAATTGTAAATAAAATAGTCAAGGGACGCTTCACTGAGAAGGTGACATTTGAGAGTTAACCCTTGAAGATGAAAGAACAAGACATATGGATTTCTGAGGGAAGCGTGTTGCCAAGCAGGGGGAGTATGCCCGGCACTAAGTATCAAGGAGCCCAGCAAAGAAGCAAGTAGTAGAGGATGAGGTCTGAAGAGTGGGGAAAAGTGAGTAGAGCCTTACAGGCAATTCTAAGCACTTTGCTTTGATTACAAGTAGAAAGGAGAATCACCGGAAGACTGTGAGCAGCAATATGATCTAACTCACATTTTAAAAAGTATCTCTCTGGGGACTTCCCCGGTGGCGCAGTGGTTAAGACTCCGAGCTCCCAATGCAGGGGGGCCTGGGTTCAATCCCTGGTCGGGGTACTAGATCCCACATGCATGCCACAACTAAGTTTGCATGCCGCAAGTAAGGAGCCCTCGAGCCACAACTAAAGGAGCCCGCAAGCAGCAACTAAGGGGCCCACCTGCTGCAACTAAGACCCAGTGCAACCAAATAAATAAATAAATATTTTTTTAAATAATAAAAAATAAAAGTATCTCTCTGGCTGCTTTGTTAAGGAATGAATAAATGAATGAATGAATAAACAAACTAATCACACTTAAAAAAAAAATGTCTGTATGTTGGTTTTCTCTTCTAAACTCTCAACTCCTTAAGCACGCTGTCTTAATCATCACTGTACTGCCAGTTTCTAGTAGAAAGTGGCTGGCATCCAGCAAGGGCTCAGTGTGCAATAAACAGACAAGACAAATCTTTCCTGTTCCCAAAGGGTGGCGCCATGATTTTCAAAAACAAAAAAGGGCCCTTATCCATGGTGCTGGTGCAGTAGACAGCTCTCCTGCTACAGTCTAAGATTTATTTTCCTTTTACTGTCTCCTCAATATTTGAAGTTTGCTTAACCAAGTAGAAGAATTCAATAGTTATGCTTCCACTTACCTGGCTCTCAGGTTAACCACATCATCAATTGAGGGAAGCAACACAGTTTATTGCAAGCACCACTCAGGAAACCTGACTTCCAATTCCCTAATTACCAGGGACCTAATTACATGGCATTGGAAAAGTTACCTCTTTACAACTCTTTAAACCTGTTTTACACATCAGTCCATTTTTTGCATCTGTTAAATGGGGAGGATGAACTATAAGAAGGGCCTTTTCAGCTCTCAAATTCTATTCCAATCACATGCGAGGTGGAGGAGGTGGAGGAGGAGGATGTAATCGCGTGTTCACCCAGGGTTCAAGTAAAAAGGTTTGCGTGTTTTTGCTTCATACTGTTTTCCCTCAAAGGCCAGAAGAATTCCACTGCATGTTTTACTTATATCATGGTGCCGTGGTTCACACTCTAAGAACAGAGGTATGAGGAATTCCTTTTTTGACAAAGATTTTAATAGCATCAAGATTTTGGCAGCAAACCCTCTCAAAGGTAAACCACACTGACTGATTTGAGTGAGCACCATTGTCTAAAAAATGCTATTATGTACGGAAACTGGTTCCTAGAACTACAAGCATTGAAGTTAGTAAACACATCTGGAATTCCAGGTTACTGCCTGTAGCCTGCCTAGGGACTAGCTATGGGATGATTTCAAGTGAGTTAGGTGCCTCTGCCTCTCTTCCCTCAGCAGTGAAATATTCATCATCTATGTGCTACTTATCCACCTCATAGGGATACTTACAAAAAGTAAAAAAGCACTATTCAAATCCAAGATGCAATATTCTTGACTCTTCCTGCTCTAGCTACATTTTTTTGGAGGGAAAATAAGCTGTCAACTATCAAACTCATTTATTCAACTCCTAATGAAGGAAGGGCAGCATAAAATAATCTCAACAGATATTTTATTCTAAACAGATAACCCCCAAACTATTTTTCTGTGACTGTGAAAGGTGCTTTCTACTTTCATTTGAATGGCACTTTCATAACCTCACTAAATGGTAACTGTTATTATTATTAACAAAACTGCACTAACTTTGTTAAAAAAAACTATTACCAGATGGATCAAACATGAGGATAGAGCAGCAGGACTGGCTTCATTCTGCCTGTAATGTTATACAGTTAGGGGGGGAGTGTTTCACAAAATACACTTTAAGTAGAATAATTAATTCTCTGATTCCAGAAGGCTGCTTATTTATTTACACTTACATCACTTACAAAACTGTCAGAGGTGGACTCTATTACTATTTATGTTTTACAAATCAGTAAACTGAGGCACAGACTTGCCCAAGGCCCCATAACTAGTGAGAGGTAGAGCCAAGATAAATCCTAGGCAGCCTGGCTCCACAACCCCTGCTCGGAACAGCTATTATATGCTGCCTCGAATTTCCAGGTTAAGTCCATTTCATCACACGTTGAATCCTCTTCTCTCACTGGTCTAGATATGGGTCGGACTTACCTGTTCATTCAAGAAATTCAACAAGTGTGAATACCTACTACATGCTGGGAATTAGGAGTATAAAGTAACAAGTCATAGTCCCTATCCCCAAAAGGCTTACAGTCAAGCAAGAAGAAAAGTACAAAAATGGCCACAGTAAAGGATGAGAGCAATGCTGGAGGATTCTATATAACAAAGTACTATGGAAACACAAAGGAAAGCTATCTAAAGGAAACTGGATGGATACTCAGACAAGGCTACACAGAGGTGACTAAGATCAAGGTAATGGAAGTGATCACTTCCAACTTAGTCACCTTAAGATAGGGGCAAGAGGGAGCAGGCAATTAAAAAGTCTATAATGCTGGCTCCTTGTTCAATAATGTTTAAAATAAAATGTGCTCCCGATCTGTCCTATGAACTGCAGATTAACATCAGGCCATGCATAGGTTACTGCAGGAGCAGGGAGAAGATAACTAACCTTTGGAGTGGGGGCAGTGGAGGGAATCAGGAAGGTTGGGAAAAGGGACACAGGAGAAACTAAGAGCATCAGACTGCCTAGGTTCAAATCTGGACTCAGCCACTCACTCACCATGGGACCTAGGGAAAGTAACAATTTCTGTGCCTCCGCTTCCTCATCTATAAATAAATGGGAACACTTTTGGTGCCTATCTCATAGGATTATTGTGAGGACTGAAAGAAATCATATATGTTATGTGTGTATAAAAGCACCAGGCCCATGGTAAGCACTATACAAATGTTTACTATTATTGTTATTGCAATTATTCCCTGGTCTAAAATGAATCTTCAAAGATGATTCATTCATCCAGCCTTTTTCAAAGAGAAAAGGCACTAAAATAACATATAGCAGAACATGTAGTTAGCAACTAAAACTACCAGGAGTTCAAAGCTGCTGTTTGGGTTAGCATTTCAGAGAGACTGCTCTGGCAGTTGCACAGAAAATTAATCTGATGGACAAGACACAAGATTAGTTATGAAGCTGTGACTACAGCTCAGGGAAGAGATGATGAAATCCAAAGTAAGGCACTGAAAGATAGGCCTATGAACTTAAGAAACAGTTTTAAAAAATATTTAGGAGATAAAATTGGTAGAACTTGGTGACTGAGTGGATGTGGAGGGTTAAGGAGAAGGCGAAAGTTTACGGCTTGTATGACAGCACCAACAAATGAAACTGAACTGAAAAGTAGGAACAGCTTAACAGGGAGAGGGGAAATGAGGAACTATGTTTCAGACACAATGAGCTTGATATGTCTATGGATTACCCAAACAGAGATCCATCATGATACAAACCTAACAGCCCAGGAGAAAGGTCTGAGCAAATCTGGGACAACAACATATAACTGACACATGAAGAACAGGCAAACCTGAAGCCTAGGAGAAAGATCTGAGCAAATTTGGAAGACATTAACATATAAATGACAGATGAAGCCATGGATGTGAATGAGCTTACCCAGGGAAAATATGCAAGGAAACGAGCAGTTACCTAGTGATAAAACCCAAGGAACAGTAAAACAGTCCTCTCTCAGTATATGCAGGTTCGGCATCCGCAGATTCAACCAACTGCAGATTGAATTTGGTTGGTTGGGTGAATGCACAGATGCAGAACCCAGGATACGGAAGGCCGACTGTACTACGCCATTTTACATGAGGGACTTGAGCATCTGTGAATTTTGGTATCCTCTGGGTCCTGGAACCAATACCCTGCAAATACAGGAGGATGACTGTAGTTAAAGGATGAGCCAAGGAAAAGAAACCCCCAAAAATCTCCAAAAATCAACTCAACCTTTGCCTAGATTCTAAAGTTAGGATCTGTGCTGTGGAAATTCACAAATATCTAAGCAGTTAGAGCCGTCCCTCAGTAAACCTGGGGGATTGTTTCCAGGACCACCGCAGATACTAAAATCTGTGGATGCTCAAGTCCCATAGTTGGCCCTCCCTCCTCCGCATCCATGGTTCCACATCCACAGATCCAACCAATCACAGATCCTGTCGTACTGTATTTATTGAAAAAAAAATCCACATGTAAGTGGACTGGTGCAGTTCAAACCCATGTTGTTCAAAGGTCAACTGTACTTTCTTCACTGGCTTTTCCCTCTCCCTGCATGTCCTAGTAAGAAGTTCCAACTACTGGATTGTGGAGTCCTTGAGAAGAAAGGACTAGAAGCCTTATTTGGCTTCCTGTCACTAACATCCAATATAAGGCCTGGTACACATATGCTTGTAGAGTGAAATGTAGTTGAAGAGGTAAAATTGGAGAATTTCCCATTCATCAAGACAAAAGGGCTCATGGAATGCCTAGGGTTGCTTCCAGCCCAGACCAGAGCAATAGAAAGCCTGAAGAAAGTGAAAGCAGAAAGGCGGCAGACCTTATATACTGCTGGAGGGAATGTAAAATGGTGCAGCCACCTGTGAAAACAATTTGTCAGTTCCTCAACTGTTAAACAGAGTTACCTTATTACCCAGTAATCCACTCCAAGGTAATACACCCAATAGAATTGAAAACATATGCTCACACAAAAACTTGTACAAGAATGTCCGCACGAGTATTATTCATAATAGCCAGAGTGGGAACAACCCAAACCTCCATCAACTGATGAACAGATAGGCAAAATGTGGTACTTCCATACAATGGGATATTATTCAGCAATAAAAAGAAATAAAGTACTGGACTTCCCTGGTGGCACAGTGGTTAAGAATCCGCCTGCCAATGCAGGGGACATGGGTTCGAGCCCTGGTCCGGGAAGATCCCACATGCCGCAGAGCAACTAAGCCCGTACGCCACAACTACTGAGCCTGTGTTCTAGAGCCCGCGATCCACAACTACTGAGCCCTCGGGCCACAACTACTGAAGCCCACGCGCCTAGAGCCCATGCTCCGCAGCAAGAGAAGCCACCGCAATGAGAAGCCTGCGTACCACAACGAAGAGTAGCCCCCACTCACAGCAACTAGAGAAAGCCTGCGTGCAGCAGCAAAGACCCAACGCAGCCAAAAGTAAATATATAAATAAATTTATTTAGAAAAAAAGAAATGAAGTACTGATATATGCTACAATATGGATGAACCTTGACAACATTATGCTGAGAAGCCAGACACAAAAAGCCACATATTGTGTGATTCCATTGATATAAAAGGTTCAGAATAGGCAAATCCATAGATACAGGAAGTAGATTAATGATTGCCAGTGGCTAGCGGAGGGAGAAATGAGGAGTGAGTGCTAATGGGTATGGGGTTTCTTTGGGGGTGATAAACCATTAAAGTGTACACTTTTAAAAGGGTAAATGTTATGATACATGAGTTACATCTCAATTTTAAAAGGGGGTGGGGTAGAAACACAGAGAGGCTAGAATCCATGCTGCACCCTAGAATTTCTTCTAGTTCAGGTGATTCCGACACAAGGATACCAACAAATCACTTAATTGAACAGTACTGGTGACAGTAACCATAAAATTTTTTTAAACAATTTGCAATACAAGTTGATTACATCAAAGAGATGTCAAATTCCTCACCCAAGAATCAGAGATTTCAAGACTTTTCCCCTGGGGAAAGGAGGAGAACTTTCTATACATTAGTGACCTTGTGTGGAGGTAGCCGATCTACATTTCTAATTGGGGGAGATTAAAGCCTAGTGCCAGAAAACACAACAGAACTTGTGACTTTGTTGAAGCAAGCACTCCTACACTGAGCAGCTTCTCCTACCAAAGCACCAGACACTGCTTTAATCCACCCCAGGGCTGGGCCTGGGAAGTCACAGAGTTTACACAATGCCTCTATCAGCAACCTACTGAGCTACTGGTCCTTGGGGAGTAATTCTCCTCCTCACTTTGGAATAAACAAAGGGAGGGGGACACAACAAGGAAGACAACATGGCATGACAGATAACATAAAGGCTTTGGAAAGCTTGTGTGTGCTCCCAATTCTACCACCCAGTAGCTGAGAAAACTGGCAAAGTCACAATTCCTCTGGACCTCAGTAAGACATTATCTCATACCTCACAAAGCTGCTCTCACAAGGTAGGGCCCAACAGTGACACTCAAATAGTAGTATTCTCCCCAATTCACCAAAAGGAAAACTAGTTGCAAGTACTGTATATTTGGGGGTCATATTGGAAAATAAGACTCATGGACCTCTTCTCTATGAGGTACTTAAACACATATTCTCATACTTAAAATTAGGAAACAAATAGAATGTCCAAATTTGAATCCTTGACTCCTTTCTGTGAAGCCTACCGCCATTTAATTACCAATACTATGCATCTCTTCTCTCTCTAGATTTCATTCATTCTCTTTCTCTCCATTATCCAATCCCATCTTCTCTCACCTAGGCTATAGCAATTGCTTCCTAACTTGTCTTAAGACCCTTCAATAACGTCCCAAACTCTTTAATATAACTGAACTTGCTTCCTCTGCAGCCCCATCTTCCATTTATCCCCTTTGTTCTTTCTACTCTAGCCATTCTCAACTTTTAGTGTTCTTCCAGCCTTTAAAACCATTCTCTCCTTCCACCTGGCTTAAACATCACTTTCTCCTTCACCCTTCAGATCCCAAATTAGACAGCACCTGCCTGGAAGGTTTGACCTTACAAAGTCTAGGGTAGGTACTCCTCCATACTCACCTTGACTCTCATTACTCTAACACTTCTCACACTAGGCTTTACTCCTCAAACTACGCTGCACTTCCGTTACTAGACTGCAAATCCCACGAGCACTGGGTCCGTGCCTGTAGTTTTCATTGCTCGATTCCCAGACATATGACTAATGCCCAATATACATTCAGCTAATGCTGACTGAATAAGTGAATGACTGCAGTTAAGCAAAAAACTTAACTGACTAAATAGAACATTTTGCATGTAATATTTTCTTCATATAAAATATTTTTTTAATTTTGAAGAAAATTACAGATACAGCCAAATCCAATTTTTCATAACAACCATGGGGAAAAGGGCTTAAGCACACATGTACTTTCTACAACTTTAACCGCTAATACTAAATATAATCAAAAGGAGGTAAACTACTACCCCAGGGGGAATGGTACTCCTAACATTGTTCAGTTTTAGGACTTAAATCTCCTTAACTGGAAAGAGTGGTAAAGGTATATATAATGCAAATTACAAACATTATTGTCAAATCTTGCACTGGAGTAAAAATAAGCGGAAATTTTTTTTTGCCAGCCCACTTCTCCCCCCCAAAAAAAGAATGTCCACATACTTGATAGAAACACCACTTAACTCCAAATAGCTCACCAAGTGAAGGTTACTGCGAAATACTTCAAATTCCATAAGCACTCAGGACTGCAAAGACTGTGGGAAGAGAATGTTCCAAGCACCAACTAATGATCAGAAGGTACAAATGAAATAAACCCTGATGCATGATGACTATCTAAGGAAGTCTAAACTGAAGACTGAATATATTTGTTCTGAAATCATTAACCAAGCTTCAGCTTCTGAAATACATTAAAAATATTTAACACATTTTATGTCTCAAGTACAAGTGACAGAGATTTATTATTAAAGGTAACTAGTTTCCTTCGCCTAGTTTAGATATATATAAATCTCTATCACATTTCAGACTTCATTTTTGTATTTTGGATTTTTTTTAATACCAACAATTTCAATTCTTATCATGTGCTTGTTCCCTATGCTAATGAGAACACTAGTTATACCAACTCAGAATTTTTATTATCATTTTGGGGATGTGACCACCTTTTTTATTCTGTTCATATTTTAACTCAGCAACTTTAATCCTGCGATCAAAGCTTCATTAGCTTGTAAACAAACTGTTTCTCAGGTAAACTGAATTGCCCCACATCAGTATCTTAAGCAAATAAATAAGCACAAAAAAGGCAGAGATTATAAATTAGGGCAGACAAATCTGTATCTAGCCCCACGCCAGTAAAGAGCATTCTATCAATACAGTGAAATGCTAATCTCCTAATTAACAACCTAATTAGGTAATTATGGCTTTGCAGAGGGATGCCGAAATGAAATATGACAACATGGTCACCTCTTTATATGGCACCTGTGGGCCTTTTCAGCTGTCATTGCAAAGAGTGCAATATCAATTTGAACAGATGACAAAGTGCTGTCATTTTTCATTCTGATAATATACAGAATGCTTTGGACAGAAGCAGTTTACAAAATGAAACATCTTGCCTGGTATTTTCCTAATTTAAATATGCTCAAATACTTTGTTAAATTTTTGCATGCTTTTGTATATACGAGAATTACCATGCACATTTAAAAAAAAACCTAGACATCATGCTTAACGGTACAAGCTGAAACTACTGCAATTTCATTTAGGAAGTATATAATTAGAAAAGAGTAAAAGACACAATTCTTCATGACATTTTAATATTCATACATCCTGAATACTGCTATCACAAAAAGTAAAATTCAAACTTTGATCTTTAATTTTTTTCTTACAAAATTTTTCAAAAGTGAGATAGAAATTCACATACACTTTTCCATACCAAAAAAGCACTTACCAAGATACAAATATTCAACTCACAAAAAAAGCTCTATATACCAATGACCAGCCTTACGAATAATAGGGATGTACTCTTTCTGAAAGACAGAGCTGTCACAGGGCTACTCACTGACCCACTGGCCACTAAAGAGGTGATGGTAGCACTGGGACACTGGTACCACCTACACAAATACGACTCTTCTTTCAAGATATTTTTGAGGAGGAGAGGAGAACCTCAACATCATGTATGTCAAGATACAGGAAACCATATCCTAAGTGTAAAACAACTGAGGTTAAAACTAACTTGAAAATACAATCCTATTGGGTTAGCCAAAAAGTTCTTTCGGTTTTTAAGTAAAAATAAAAGGTATTTTTCATTTTCACCAAGAATTTTATTGAATAACGTATTCACTGTTTTGTTTCACTACCTTCTGCCATTTTTCAGGCAACTGCATAATTCCATCTTCCCAAAACTTTTTATCTTTTTGAGCAAAGAACTGTTCCAGGTGCCTTCCAGGGAACTGAAATTTTTTCCATTAAGAGGATTTTGTAAAGACCAAAGTAAATGGAAATCCAAAGGCGCAATGTCTGGTGAATATGGCAGATGAATCAGAACTTCCCAGCCAAGTTGTAACAGTTTTTGCCTGGTCATCAAAGAAACATGCGGTCTTGCGTTATCCTGATGGAAGATTATGCGTTTTCTGTTGACTAATTCTGTATGCTTTCTGGCGAGTGCTGCTTTCAGTTGGTCTAATCTGGAGCAGTACTTGTTGGAGTTAATCGTTTGGTTTTCCAGAAGGAGCTCATAAGAGAGGACTCGCTTTCAATGCCACCATATACACAATATCACCTTCTTTGGATGAAGACCGGCTTTTGGTGTGGTTGGTGGGGGTTCATCTCGCTTGCCCCATGATCTCTTCCGTTCCACACTATTGTACAGTATCTACTTTTCATCGCCCATCACAATTTGTTTTAAAAACGGAATATTTTCATTACGTTTAAGTAGAAAATTGCATGCGGAAATATGGTCACGAAGGTTTTTTTCGCCTTAGGTGGAACCCAAACATTAAAGTGATGAACATAACCAAGCTGGTGCAAATGATTTTCAACGCTTGATGTGGATATTTTGAGTATGTCGGCTATCTCCCGTGTGGTATAACGTTGATTGTTCTCAATGAATGTCTCAATTTGATCGTTATCAACTTCAAATGGTCTACCTGACAGTGGTGCATCCTCCAGCAAGAAATCTCCAGAACGAAACTTCGCAAACCACTTTTGACACGTTCGATCAGTCACAGCATCTTCTTCATACACTGCACAAATCTTTTTTTGCGTTTCAGTTGCATTTTCACCTTTCTTGAAATAATAAAGCATAATATGCCGAAAATGTTGCTTTTTATCTTCCATCTTCAATATTAAAATGGCTACACAAAAATTCACCAATTTTAAGTTTTTTCTTAAATGCACGCTGATATGATAGCTGTCACAATACAATCTAACAAAATTGTTTCGAATGAAGTTAAAGACAAGTAAGTGCTACTACAGCCATCGTACAGAAAAACCAAATGAACTTTTTGGCCAACCCAACATAACTTCAGATCACCTGTATTAGGGAAAACTTTTTGGTCAAAATGCTGTGCACTAGCTCTACCCATATTTCTCAATTACAAGTTAATTAAAAGGATTTTTTATTGAAAAGTAATTTATGTTTATCAGAGAGTATTTTGGAAAACAGAAAAGAGCATAAAGACCTATAATCTAACCACCTGTTTTTTTCTTTGTGTGTTTGACATTAATTGAGATCATACTTTAGTTTTATATCCTTCTTTCACTTCATATTATATGATGAGCATATTAAGTCACTAAAATTCTTCTAAAACATCTAAAATGCTTGTACAATATTTCCATTCTATGGCTTTTCCATTTCTCTTACCTCTTTGTTGACTACTAAAGTTGTTTCTAATTTTTACTATTTTAAATACTTCCACAGTGAACACCTTTGAACATGAATATTTTTCTACATTTCTGATTATTTCTTTAACAAAGATTCTTGATTAAAAAAAAAAAAAAACCCTAGGGCTCCCCTGGTGGCGCAGTGGTTGAGAGTTTGCCTGCCAATGCAGGGGACATGGGTTCGTGCCCGGGTCTGGGAAGATCCCACATGCCGTGGAGCGGCTGGGCCCGTGAGCCATGGCCGCTGAGCCTGCGCGTCCGGAGCCTGTGCTCCGCAACGGGAGAGGCCACAACAATGAGAGGCCCACGTACCGCAAAAAAAAAGAAAAAGAAAAAAAAAGAGAGAAGCAGCATTTTAGATCTGAACTGTTCTCCACTGGAGTCTGCCAGTAATCAGTTGGGCAGCTTTAAGCATGTCAATTAGAATCAGAAAGCTTGGCATCCTGAAAAGACCTCACCAAGACTTCAATCGTGCTCCCTCATTATCATCCAGATGGCAAAAAAAGATACAAAGATACTTGTAAGTGACTTGACCAAAACCAGAAGGCTGTTAGTGGCATACCTGCATTCAGAATTCAAGTCCCTCTCAGTCTAGTGCACTTTCTACTAAACTGTAATTCACTGGGCACCAATTTCTTCATCTCAAGAGGTTATGATAACCCCCCTTGTTCACTTCATGTACTGTAGAGAGTACCAAAGGAAACAAGAGATCTGGCAGCATTTAAAGTGCTAAGGGCACAAAAGTATTACAAGGTCATCATCACCTCATCCAAACCCCATCCCTCCAGAAATTCAGCCTGATCATACAGTAAAAGCATTTACCCTGCCACTTCCCCAAAGATATCAGTATGAGTCAAATACAACACCCCCTCACTCTAGCAATTTACCAGTAGATTTCTGATCAATAATCACAACAGGCATTGTACCTCCTGCTTTGAACAGTGGGTATCAAAATTTCAGTGAGCAGGTAGGTCAGAGTTCACAATCAGGCAGCCTAAGACTGTACACAGCCCACAAATGTGTTTTGGTCTACATGATAATTTTTTTAATGGCAGTTTTTTAAACTAAATACATTAAAATGCAGATTTCCAGCATCTCTTGAAAACAATCGGAAGATCTAGAGATACTGGGTCCACTTCCTCACACGGCGACAAGCAACTGGAGCTGAGTAGTGACTGCTGCCTTCAGACTGACTGGTCATGGGCCCTCCAGTTCACAAGATCTGTCCTACTCTTTATATTACATCATGGGCATTTGAGTTGGAGACTCCTGAGGTAGAGTTCAAAAGAGAACTAAATTAATAAATATTTGTTTACTCTTTTGGCCAACTTTTTTTTTTTTTTTGCATTATCAACTCACTAGCTGTATGACTCTTGGGTAACCCACTTAACCACTAAGGCTTAGGCTACTCATGTTAAATTGGTAATACCCTAGCTCACAGAATCATAAAGACTGAAGGAAATAAGGTATACAGAAACATTTAACGATTACTGTAAGCACTCAATTACTTTAACACAGCTAAAATGTGCTAACTTTTGAGTGAAAAACTTCAAACTCACAGAAAACACAAGGTCAGGTTACCTCCCATAAGAGAAACAATGTAATGTGACAGAATTCTTTGTCATAATAATTTGGCATCTATCGCTGCGTCCTTAACAATAAGGCCTACACATCAAAATAACAGATTTACAGCAAATTCAGCTGAAGCACATATAATCTACTGAACTGCAATAGTTTCTAAAGTCTTCAGTTATGAGTCAATAAGCAAAACAAACACCCCACTTAAGTATATATATTTAACGGGACAGATGAGGTGATGAGTTCCTTGAGCGCAGAAGCCATGTTCATTCCTCATTATTCCTACTGCCCAGCATGGTGATGGGCACGTCAAAGCTAGGGCTCAAGGGCTACCTCCTCTCCGAAGCCACAAAGACACAACATGGCGTAGTACCAAAGAGTGGAGTTACCAAAGTCTGGCAGATAATCCCCTCTACTCTCAGCTCCAACAACTGCATAAACTAAAGGAATTCATTTAACCTCTGTGCTCTAGTTTCCTCATCTGTAAAATCAGAATGGTAATAACACCATCCTGTAGAGGAATGAATGAGAATGCATTTAACACAATGCTGGCACACAGTAAGTGCTCATTAGCTACCGTTATCAGTGTTTCCTCCTTTGTGCTCCACAGTACCCTGTGGGGACTGCTATCTTAGTACCTACTATGCTTTACTATGGTTCACCTGCACAAACATGTCTGCCCCATGGGAGTGTCGACAACCTCAGGGTGGGGACCTGGTTATACTCCTTTTTGTATCCCTGGGTCTAACATTTTCCCTGGCACAGCTGAATGAATCATAGATCTTCAAGGTATTTATTAACAGGAAAGGTTATGAGCAGAAACGGGAAGTGACCTCTCTTGCCCAACACACACGCCCTGACTCTGACCCCCTCCTGACCCTCCAACTTTACTTCCCAGTATTCCCACTGAAAGAAGCAATGGTTTGATTTATTCAGGCTGGTCTACTCACTACTCTAAAACCATGCCACAGGCATTGCATCTTTGCATCTTACAGCTATTTTCAGGGGAACCTTGCTACAAATCAGGCCCTTTACCCACATTAGCTCACAACACTTCATGAAGTCTCTATCATCCCCCATCTCAAACTATACTTGAAGGAAATGATACTTAGAATTAAGAAACTTGCCAAAGGTCACATATCTAGTAAGAGGAAGGACCAAGAATTGAAGCCAGCATCCATGGTTGTTCTCTACAGAATGTCTGGTCCACTCATTCAACGTTGAGCTGACCCACCTACTACCTTCTTGCCTTGGAAGATTAAGGTCTTCTCTACATTTAAAGGACTATCTGACATTCATATTGACATTGATATTTTTTCTCTTGTATACCTGTTTCAATATGTATTTGCATACAGAGAGCTATGGTGTGAGAAAAGAAAAACACATAATGGAAAAGGCACAGATGTAGGCATAAGACAGACCTGGGTTTGAATCCTGGCTGTCTCATACCAGATGTGTAATTTATCCTGAGCCTTCCTAATCTGTGAATTAAGGTTAAAATGATTAAACAAGAGAAACCTAATATAATCTCCAGTATAGTAAATAACAAAGCTTAGTTAACCCCACATTATGAAACATTACCTGGACGTAGTACACTTCTCAAAAGTGAATAACGCCCCCTCTTCTGTGCTACCACTGGATCACAGAAAGAACTCTCCCGCAGTGTACATACCATTCTGTGTTCGAATTATTTCCTTATCTCACTCACTAAATTAAGCAGACAAGAACTGAGTCTTATTTATCTCTACATTGTCTAGCATGGTACCTGGTATATATCCATACTCAGTAGATGTTTGCTAAGTGAAATAATTGTAGATATAATAATGAGTGTTTATAGGATTCTAGAAAAGAAATCATTTCCAGCTGAGATTGCCCTGAACTGGTTGAGGGAAGGCCAATTTCAGCTGGGCCGTGGTAACATCTCAATAGGTGGGAACAGAAAAGGAGAAATCTAGACAGAGAGAAAGTCCTACAAAAAAACAACGAACAAAGGAAACAACAAAGGCATCTAGGTCCTACTTAACCAGAGTAAAGGATCTGGGTAGGAGGCCTTTCGAAGCGTAGCTGGAAAGTCAGCCAGGAGCCAGGAGGTGTAGAGGAATGTGAGTACACTCAGGCATCACAGGAGATGAAGGAAGGTATGAACACAAAGCTGAATGGGAAAGGGGCCGCCTGCATGCCTCACAGGCCCCAGCAACCTTGCAAATGTGTAAACTGAAAAAGATAAAACAAATATCAATACTTCATCAACAACTCTTTCAGCGTTTACTGAGCATCTTGTGCGAGCTCACAGAATATGAAGAATAAAACATGGTGCCTTCTTTTCTGCTGTTTTAAATTAGGAATCCACCCCTTCTGCTTGTCAAAATATTGATAGAATGAGAACTTTGACTTCGCTTTAACCGATGTTTGTAAACACCTGTCTCCATTTGACTGTTCACGCATGGGGAAGTTTTGAACTTTGCTGGTTTTGGTTTATAACATGATGCTTTTTGCACAGTGCCAGATATTGGGAGAGGCTTCGAAAATCACTTCATTCAGAATGAAAATTGAGCCAATCACTGAGTCAACTTTCGGGTCTCCGGTTAAAGTAATGCTCTTGCTTAAACTAAAATGATTTTTTTTTCCCCAGCCTTAAACAGATTTGGAAGACTCTATGCCACTCCCATAAACAAAAGGCTGAAACAAAGTTCTAGCACTCTGGCTAGAAAAAAACAGTTCTGCGAGGCTGTTTACCCCTTTGGGGCAATGGAGCTAAGGGGAGCTGGGAAACAGGGACTGCACAGACAATGCTTTAAAAACTTGATTTTCTCGTTATGAAGATTAAGACACCTAGATGTTGCCGAGGGTACAGCCAGAAACTGCCAGAGTCAACAGTACCCTCCCCAAACCCCAATTCTACCAAGTCCACTAGTTTCTACTCCCCCAAATCACACACCCAGCTGCCAGGCTCATAGCTGCCTCCACGAAAGGGCCAGAAAACGGATGCTCAAGGGAGACCAGAGCAAGGGCCAGACAGGCTGCCCGCTGGGCAGCGCCGAGCGCGGGGGAGTGAGGAAGGCCGCCAGGCTCCTCGGGTGGGCTGGCGGAGGTAGCGAGCGAAGGAGCTAGAGGCTGGGGCAACCTTTACCTGAAGCTGCTGCCACACTACGGGCCGGGTCGGCCCTGGGACAGGTTCCTGAGGGGATGGCTCGGCTGCCCCGCGCCTCCCGGCCCCTGCCCGAGCTCCGCACTCTCGGAATCCTCGGGGACTGGCGCTCCTCCCGGCCGGCTCAGCAGCCGCTTTCCGGGCTCGCCTTCATGCCCCTGCCGCTCACCGCCGCTCGCCAGCTGACCAGCAGCCCTGTTGGCCCCGAGCCCCGGCACGACCCGGAACCGCACTCCGCGCACCGGAAGTCCCTGACCGGGAAGAAGCCGTTGGCTGGGGACGTAGCGCGCAAGCCCCAGAGCCAAGAGCAAGGAGGGAAGCCCTCGCGGGGGGCGGGGCCGAACGGGAGGCCGTGCGCGTGCGCACCACTTCCCCGCCTCCGGCCAAGGCCTGGGTGGGAGGTGAGCTGGGCGTCTGGCAATGTACGTTGACCTCCGGGTTTGGGTTGGGTAGAAATCAGCGTCAGCCTTCTCCTTCGAATTTCCTCCTCTCTCTCCCTGCTTCCACGGAAAAAAGCCCTTGGTTCCTCCAGAAATGAGTGATGAGGAAGACCTGGGTTTAAATGCCAACTCTAACCTGCTGTGTATCCTAGGACAAGACACCTCCCTTCTCTGACCCATCCATACAGTGGTTCCAATTTTAAGTATTGCTGTGAGAATCGAATGGGATGATGCTCTAAAAACACTCAGCACAGTGCCAGACACTTAATAAACTTAGTAAATGTTAGTCATTCTTATCTGTAAAATGGAGATAATTATCTTCCCAGAACTGCAGGGAGCTTTCCATGAGATATGTGGACCCGACGCAAACAGGAGCTCATTGTTGGTGATCTCTCTCCCTCTCTCAGGGAATCAGTGGGAGAAACTAGTGTGAAGGGGAAAGAAGGACCCGAGCAGTGCAATGATATCCCTCCTACCTGAGAGGTAGTCTGGAACGTCTCTCTTAAAAATGCACCTTAGCAAAAGAAAGAAAAAAAAAAAAAAAATCAAGGCTGAATTTCAGCCCAGGGGGGATGTTACCCAATATTAAAGTCACCTACAAATACACCATGGATCCAGCCCCTTGTATTCAAATATATGATTGACGTCTTAGCTCACATGGAGAAAAAGAAATGCACCTTACTACCCAAATGTGCTTTCTGCACACACACCACCCCAGTTTCATCAGGGGCTTGTTGGAGGTGCTCTGCCAAAGCAAGGGTGTGAACAAGGTTGGATATTCTGTTTTCTGAGGTCACCAGTTTATCTGTGCCCTCCTAAATATGAATCTTCATTTTCACTTGTCTCTTGACCTCCAGTCTGAAGCACAGTTGCCTGATTGTAAAAAACTCAACTGGACCCACTAAGCTTTCTCTCTACAGGTTCTAAGGAGTAAATACCCACTCTACCACTTACAGTTTTTATCACTTCATCTCTCTAAGTTGCCTCTCTAAATTTCCTTATCTGTAAAATGGGCATGACAAAAGTTCTAATTAACCTCACTGGGGGGTTTGTGGGGATTAAATGAGCTAATACATATAGCTCACAAAGAATAGAGCCCGGCATGTAGCTAACATTTACTAATATTTGCATAAAATGCCTACCACTATTACTACACGTCAGTCAGTAAACAGATACTTATTGAGTACCTATATATTAAGCCCATCCTAGGCACTGGAGATTTAGTGGTGAAAAAGCCAGATAGGGACTCCACCCTAAAGAAGCTTACAGTAAAGTCTGACTATGAATTTGAAATAGTCACTGCAGTAAGTTGGAGTGCAGGGAAATATGATAAGATTTCAGGAACACTGAGGGCCCCATTGAGAATGGAGATTCTGAATTTATGGTGATACTAATATGATGGTTGTTTGATTTTTCTATAGTTAGTTTGAACAATTAAGATACAGGCACACAAAAAAATGAGCAATTGGGTTAATCCCAGGAAGACAGTTTGCCAGACAGGTGTGATGGGGTCAAGGAGTTTAAGATCTCAGCTTTTAAGAGTGCTTAAAACAAAAGGCACAGGATGGATGCTCAAGATGTTAAGTAAGAGAATTCTGGAAAGGCTCATGACACTGGCCTGAAGGTCCCCAAACAGGTGTAATGGAAGTCACTGATGGTACCAGGCAGAAAGATGGAGGGTATCCTAAGAGATGGGCGCCTTGAACAACCTCAGATGAAAAGCCATCCGAGAGTGGGGTCCTGGCTGAAGTGCAAAGGAGGAAAAAGTTTTTGAAGATGAGACAGTCAAGGAACTGAGATGCCATGTGGCCTCAAAAGCTCTCAGGATGAGGGATGGACATGAGGTGGAAAGGAAACCAGGGGTGCTTCTCAAGCCATTCTGCAACTGAGGAAGGTAGTTAGATGAGGAGAAGTGATGACAGGCCAACTGCATGGCTTAGCCTCCAAGGAGTAGGAATTGTATCAGAGAGTGGAAGTGGCTTTAAAAAGTAGAGCTTACATTGACCTATCTCTTGACCTAGGGGTGCATAGGACTAGGACCCTGACAACTGACACACTCAGAAAAATTATATTTTTACAACATACTGAATGAGCTGGGCCAGGGACTGGTTGGGGACTTTGGTAGACATGAGGGCACAGGGACCAGTACCTCAGCATACCTGTGACAATCAGGTTTTCCATACTTCAGCTCCAACTTGGAAAGGAGGCCATGATAAGAGACAGGGATTCCTTTTCTTCTGGTCCCCAGGACTAGAATGGGGGCAATGGACAGAAGTTCAAAGACATCTACTAGGAACTTCCCTGGTGGCACAGTGGTTAAGAATCCACCTGCCAATGCAGGGGACACAGGTTCAATCCCTGGTCTGGGAAGATCCCACATTCTGCAGAGCAACTAAGCCCATGCGCCACAGCTACTGAGCCCACGTGCCACAACTACTGAAGCCCACGCACCTAGAGCCTGTGCTCTGCAACAAGAGAATCCACTGCAATGAGAAGCCCGCACACTGCAACGAAGAGTAGCCCCCGCTCACTGGAACTAGAGAAAGCCAGCATGCAGCAAAGAAGACCCAACGCAGCCACAAATAAAATTTAAAAAAAAAGACACCTACTAGCTGTGTGGTCTTCAACAAATGATTTGCCTTCTGTGTATCTGTCTCATCATCTAGGTTATTGTGAACATCCACTGAGGTAATAATGCATGGAGAGCACTTGGAACAGTGCCTGGCACACAGGGAGTGTTCTGTAAACACCAGCTCCTATTGCCTGCTGCACTGAGACAGGCAGCAAGAATCAAGACCTCTTATACATTTGCTTTCCTCAAATGCAATTGCTGGTGTAATTCCTGCTCAAGCTTCAATTGCCCTTTCTCTCTCCACTCAGTAAACTCCTACTCTCTCTTTCTCTCTCTCCTTTTTTGTAAGTGGTTTAAAACAACAATCATTTATTATTTGTCAAGGTTCTGTGGCTTGGTGGGTGGCTGTTCTGCCAGTCTTCTTGGCTCCCTCGTGCACATTCAGTCAGATGGCAGTTAGAATGGCTGGAAGGTCTCAGATGGCTAGAGGTGTTGGCCAGGGCACCTTGGTTTTTCTCCTTGTGGCCTCTATAGTGGCTATTTTGGGTTTCTACATAACAGAGTGGTGGGATTCTTAAAGGATAAATCCCAATGTGCTTTTAGAAAAATGTTTTTATTAAATATATATTGCCATTTTAACCATTCTAACCATTAAGTGTATATATTTTCTTTTTCTTTTTTTTTTTTTGGCTGCACCATGCAGCTTGTGGGATCTTATTCCCCGACCAGGGATCAAATCCAGGCCCTGGCAGTGAAAAAATCGAATCCTAACCACTGGAACGCCAGGGAATTCCTAAGTATATTCTTTTTTTTTTTCTTTTTTACCAATACCACTGCTGCTGTGGTAGACTTTTTATTTTATTATTTATTTATTTTGGCTGCATTGGGTCTTCATTGCTGCACGCGGGGTTTCTCTAGTTGCGGCGAGCGGGGGCTACTCTTTGTTGCGGTGCGCAGGCTTCTCACTGCGGTGGCTTCTCTTGTTGCGGAGCACAGGCTCTTGGCGGGCGGGCTTCAGTAGTTGTGGCACGCGGGCTCAGTAGTTTTTGGCTCGAGGGCTCTAGAGCGCAGGCTCAGTAGTTGTGGCGCACAGGCTTAGTTGCTCTGCAGCATGTGGGATCTTCCCAGACCAGGGATCGAACCTGTGTCCGCTGCATTGGCAGGTGGATTCTTAACCACTGCGCCACCAGGGAAGTCCCCCAGGTATATTCTATTCATTCTTGAAAACCAAATTCACATACTGCTTCTCCTCCTCTAGGAAGTTTTCCAAGATCACTTCTCCCTAACAGGCCACATGAAGAGCTTCATTCTCTGTGTTCAACATTTATCACATTTTCTGTTATTCTTTCAATACACATCTGTCTCTCTGACAGGCCATGAGCAAAGGAACATTTCTCTCTCTCTCTCTCTCTCGCTCTTTTTTTTTTAATATACTTAAAGCTTTAAACACTTGGTAGAATGCATGTTAAATGAAAAGTTACTCAAAACATGCACATGAAATGAAACAACTGGAAATCTTACATTGTTAAGCAGAATTCACATGAGGAAAAATCCACTTTTCCAAATCTATGACAACAAGCTGAGAGTGAACATAATAAGATGAGAGGAACTTTCTTTCAAGTCCTGCCAGAGCTGTGGGAAAAGGGAGGCACCTTCTAGTTTCTCTGCAAATGTGTGTTCTTAATATTTTATATGTGTGATTATGTTTCCCTTCTATTTTCCTAATTTTAGTTTCCTCTCTTTTTGAAATATATTTTTCCTCCCATAGGGAAAACAGGCATTTTTGCTCCTATGGTACAAAGCAATTTCAAGACAACAGTAAATTAAGTGTCAAAAATCCATTCAAACTATTTGAAAGAAGCCTCCAAGAAATGGACACTTTCAGAGCAATATAGTATTTTTTTCAAATTAAAATAACATTTCAATGTGAAGAATTTTTTAAAGCTAACATATTGCTCATAATAAGGTGAGTTTGGTGGGTGGAAGGGAAGCACGATATTAACCAACCAGAAAATCTTAAATATAACACTCTGCAGATACTATTTAAGTATAGATCAGTTCTGGGGTCTTGCAGAGATTCCCTGAGCTTTGTTCTATTGTCTTTTTGTGCTGAATATTATTTCTGGTATCCTTTTTTACATGCTTGGGGTGAAAATGAAACATCTGGCTGGTATTTTAGTATCTCTCTGGCTACATTTATGGATAAATGTAGTCCCTCCCTACATCCAGGCTCTATAACCAGCTTCTAATGGTACCTTTTCTTGCTTTAAAGGTTAGCTAGTCCTGTGAGCTCCAGCTCCTAAATTAATTGATGTTAACAGGACTTAGGATGTAAGAAAACAGACTCGTGTGCTTTGTCGAATGCAACTTCTAAGAATGCATAATTAACAGTGTCTCCATTAATATACAGTATGTTCAACACTGAGACACCGCTATCATAAATAAAGGTAGACATGGATAAATTTATAATTAAAAATGCATTAGAAATTACAAGCATAATTTATTTACTAATGTGCACTGGAATAAATTTTATGCGTAATATTTTAAAACAGGGCATTAATAAATAATAGTGAACATAAAATGTTTTTGCAGCTAAAAATATTTCATTAAATATTAGAAGTGAATTTGCTGCAGAGTTATCATTGCTATGAAGTAAAGTTTATAGAATACAATCACAATGTAGAGGACTGTTTCTTGGGTGTATTCAAAATATCAGAAACAAACAACTGTTTTTCTTTGAAAGTTGACAAGTAGGCTATTCAAAGTAGTGCCTGCAAATGTTTTAAGAATAAAAGGTTAGGATGTCCAAATAGTGAATAATTGATCATTGCTTAAAACAGCCAAGATCCTTCTGATCAAGTACATTTACAGTTTAGTGCATTCCAGTCTTATCCACCTGTTTGTTTGGCCCACACTAATTTGGAGCAATTTCTCCCACCTGAGAACCCTATAAGTGTTTTTTTTCAAACTTTCACTTCAAAACTGACCTTAGCTTGCATTGTGGTTTTGCTCTTTCAAGGGCAAACAATTCCTAGGTGCCAGGCACTCTCCTAAGAGCTCACATATTTTCCTGACTCCATGCTCTTAACCACTTCACTCTACTGACTCTGTTATTTTAATCTTATATTTATTTCCCTTTCTGAGTGTGCACATCGGGTGTTTTCAGTGAGATTGTAAGTCCCACCATACCAACCATATCTGTTTGTCTGATGCCTCTGGAAAGAGAGCTTACGTTCATGGGTAGTATTTTTTGTAGTGGGGGGACTGTTTGTTTGTTTTGTTTTTTCCAGGCAGGACCGTAGTAGGTGAATAACAATGAATGGCATCCATCATTGGTTGAGCCTTGTTCTGAACCTGGTACAGATATACCTAATGGCTTTAGAGACAATGTAATTGAATCCTCACAACAGTCCAATAAATAGATATTGTTCTTATGCCCATTTAACAAATGAGGAAACTGAGCCTCAAAAAGGTGAAGTCACTGGCTCTAGATCATACAACTAGCAACTGGCTGACTTGGAGGCCCCAAGATCTATAATTCCCCTAATGATCAGCAGCCACTGTTCTTAAAACAACCATGTCATTTCCCTAAATCATGTTGCTGTCTAGCATCTCACAATCCTTTCAGCTGGATTTTTTTTCTTCCCCCCCCATTGATATCTAATCTAAGGCCTTCCTGCTCCCGTTTACAATAATTCCCTGACGTCCTGTCCTTAGAAGACAAGAACTGATCTTTAAAACACATGAGCAATATCCCTTTAGATGTTTGAAGATGGCTATTAAATTCTCCTTAACCTTCTTTTCTCCATGATACGGTATTAGTAACCCCACTTCTTTTAGCCTTTTCTCACAGGGACTCCTTCTAAAGTATTCCACACCCTGAGCCACACTCCTAGAGAGTGGTTTCTGATTTTCCATATCACAATTCATTATCGTCACTTTCAAAGAGAATTTATTAAGCTCCCACACGTGCATGTGACCTCTGCTGGAATTTATACAAGCCAGGAAAGCAAAAGAAGATATCTTGATGGAATCACTCTAAGAAGATGTCTGGGTCCCCAAATAGTGTTCTTTTAAATCCTTCCTGTTACTCCATCATCTTCCCACCTCACCTACCTCATGAGGGGATGATTTACTAAACTAGAAGCAACCTGAGGCAGAGACATATTTCAGTCATCATAGCATCCCTGATGGCTGGAAGAGGAGGAACAAAATAGTAGATGCTCATTATAAATTTGTATTACAGTAGATGAGGATTACCCTTGATAATCTGTCCTAGGCTAACATGCTCCTTCACACATGTTGGGTGACCTTAGTTAGAATAATTATCTCTGCATCAATGGTCCAGAAAAATTGTAATGTGTGTTCAGTATTTCCTGAATGAAAATTAAATGAAGTTGTTGTTGGGACTTCCCTGGTGGTCCAGTGGGTAAGGCTCCGCACTCCCAATGCAAGGGCTCTGGGTTCCATCCCTGGTTGGGGAACTAGATCCCGCATGCATGCCGCAACTAAGAAGTCCGCATGCCGCAGTGAAGATCCCGCGTGCTGCAACTAAGACCTGGTGCAGCCAAAATAAATAAATAAAACACATAAATAAATACATATTTTTTTAAAAATGAAGTAGCTGTTGAATGTGTGAATACTGTCACCCAAATGACTTTGAGCAAAAACAGTGCCTACAACAGTCATGAACAAATGCCAGCTCAGAATTAAAAAGACAAAACAAAACAAAAAAACAGGCAGCCTGAAGGCTGAAACCAGCCCCCACCGTCTTGGCCTGCTGAGGGCTTTTCTGCTTCCCTTGAAAAATTGAAAAGATGTGGCAACGTTGGGTCCACAGCCTACTTGTCGACAATCAGGTGAGTAGTGGCTGTCCTCCTGCTGGGGGGTGGCCGTGATGCAGGCCAGGCATCAGCCACCATCCATCAAGACACTTGGACTGTAGCTCGCTGCACTCATTTGCAGGATCTTCCTGGCCCTGTGGTACTTGAATCTGAGCCCCTTGTCTGGCTTTATGAAATAGCCTAAGAACTAATTTCTGATTTTACATCACAGGGGTATTGATGATGAGGGGTATTGATGGTAGTCCAGGGGGAAGTCTCAGAACCTGCTTCACCTGGGAGAAACTGTTCTGTCCAAACACTGAAGAGACTGTATAATTCCCAGCAAAATCTGGAGATTATACTGGAGAAGGAGGTTCTAGGAAATAAGGGGGTAGGGCTGGAAATTATTCATCTTTGTATTTCCCAGTTCTTTGCCAAAATCTCAGTACAAAAATGTTGCTTTAGGGCTTCCCTGGTGGCGCAGTGGTTGAGAGTCCTCCTGCCGATGCAGGGGACATGGGTTCATGCCCCGGTCAGGGAAGATCCCACATGCTGCAGAGCGGCTGGGCCCGTGAGCCACGGCCGCTGGGCCTGCGCGCCCGGAGCCTGTGCTCCGCAACGGGAGAGGCCACAACAGTGAGAGGCCCGAGTACCGCAAAAACGAAACAAAACCCTAGCCTTAGCCAGAGCCCCACCACAGCCGCTTGGGACTCACCCCAGCCTGGCTTACTCCTCCTTCCTGATGGGGATGGGAGTAGGGGAGTCAGACAACTCAGCTGTGACAAACCTAAGGACAATTCCGTTTAATGCTCTGCCCACATCATGGAAAAGCAAGTTGATTCTCTTAACTGGCAAGTCATTAAAAACTAAAAAATCATGAACACATTGGGTGTGACTTTTTCCACGTTATCAATTCTGGGTAAAACATTGCTCGTGCTGGCCATTGCAAATTACCTTTCAGGAGCCAGAAGGCAGCATGGAAGAAGCGTTCTGCTTAGAGGACAAAGGGAAACAATGCCTGCGGAGGACACTCTGGAAGGGAGAAGGGAAATAAAGAATCAGAACTTCATTATCACCAAGAAAATAGTGTGGTTTGGATTTGCTGCATACAGCATGCTACAAAAACAGAATAAGAATTTAAAACTTGGCTTAGAATTTCCTCCTCACATTTATGGAATACTTACTTTTTTTTTTTTTTTTGCATGCACCATCTCCTTTAATGTTAACACTGACCCTAAGCAGTAGCTACTATAATTGTACCTACTTCAGAGATGCAGAACTGTGGCTTAGAGAAGTAAATTGTTCCAGATCACGTGCAAAGCAGATATTTAAACTCAGGTGTGCTGAAAGCGTCACCTCAACTACAATACACCTATCTGTCTCATAGGAAGACCTTGTGAAGATCAGGTAGGAGAGAAGGTTAAACAGAAGTTGTGCTAATCACTGCATGTTAAACATCCCCTGGAAACGCAGACTTTCCTGAGTAGAATAGTCATCTTCCCCCTACCCTTTTTCAGGCCCTTAAAAGAATACCCAGATAGTAAGATGGTTTCTAACTGAAAGGGGTTGATGCTAAACCACAAAACATTTAAGCCTTATCAACAAGTTTTCCTATGCTATATTTTATTTTGTTTCAATTTTTCTCACTTAATGTAGACTACTGTATTGTTTTATTTCTAAATTAAAATTTTATTTTTCTCAAAGTAATTGTGCACAGAGATTAAAAATAAAATAAGACCAAAAGTCTTATAAAAAAAAGCTCTTATATTGTATTTTCTATTACTTTCTTCTCCCTGATTCTGGTCCTCAGGATATAATTTGGCTACTAGGTTGTGAGATTTTTTAAAGGCCCAGTTTACTCCCTTTCTATTTGTTTTGGGTTGTTGTTGTTGTGTGTGTATGTGTGTGTGTGTTCAGTGAAAATTGTGATAATTTACTCCATAACATTTCTTTTAAGATGAAATATTACTGTTAGAGAAATGTGAAAATGCACTATCTCAAGCCAGCATATTCTTCTTTTGTAATTAAATTTTTACTTTATTTTATTTTTTCGTTACTAAAGTTACACATAAAATTTGTTTAATGAGCCAAATAGTTCTAGCCACAAGTCTGGTGTCTGCTGCATCACGGCAGATCTGTCCTCAGTAGATGAGGGAAAATCGCAACCATTTTGCCCTGACGTGAAGATCCCCGTGGTGCATGATCGCTCGGCAGCATCTGCTTCTTCCCCTCTCGGATACAAAGCGGGCAGAGTCAACTTTATAAATCCTATTACACAAATGGGCATCTTTCCCCAATGTGTGCATAAGAATGCACGCTTTCTTAGAACAACTGAGATGAGTGATGAAATACCAAATGAAGCACATTTTTTATTTCTTGCAGTTTGAATAGGGTGTGAGAATACATTTCCTTTTTAGCTGGATCCTAAGACTGGGCCAAATACCTAACTAGGGAAACACTCACACATCCCACAGTACGAGTTGACAAGAAAGACTTTGCTTCCTCCTGAACAAGAAACCCCCAAAGCCTTTCGTTGCATGATTGAAGGTGCCAGGGCTCTTCGGTCACTGGATAATATGTGGTGTTTTGCATCGTGAGGGCTGTGCAGGGTGCACACGTGCTCTGCACAGTGCAAAATCACCGTAGTTACCCAGGAGCTTCCTAATCTGGATGCGTTTGATCCGACAATGGCACAATTTTCAGGGATTGGGCTATTGTTCTAACTAAAATGCTTAAGGTCTTTAAGGTGATTTTTGTTCCTCTGACTTTATGGCCTGCATATTCATTTTTAGTTTTCATTATCTAAGTATACAAGGTATGGTATAGGATCTGAATCTTTTTGAAATTAATTGCCTTGTAAATCAAACATATTTCCATAGAATGCACTTACTCATCATTAGCATGCGAGAGTTTCCAGTAAAATATCTTTAGTATTATTTTTATTATTAACATATTCACACTGTCACTCCAGCCCTGCACCCTTTGTGAATCTGTTTTTAAAATAAATATGACCTGATACCAGAGTGATTGGTGCAATAAAAATGCATGATGTGAAATTAATCAAATATGGTCGGGTTCAATTTATAAGGGACACATTAAGAAAAATTATTTCTTGTTCCGGTATGTCACTCTAGTGAATCAAACAGAGCTGCGTATATTTCAGCAAGAGACATGTAAAATCCATTCATTCAACAAACATTTATTATGTATTTACTGTGTGCATCACAGGGGATAAAAATCAAGCTGAGCAAACAGGAAATTCCCACATGAAACAACCGAAGACCATAAGCAACTGCATAATTGTGGAATATATGTTCAATACCCAAGGATTCCAGAAACAAAAGCTTAAGTACCAGCAGTGTGGAGCCCTGGTTAAGGGTGTGGGCCTCTGGATTTATTTCAGTTTTTTTCAGGAAGTGGCCATCAATTTTTGTGTGAGAAAAATGAGAGCAGAGAGGCATAATTCACTGTGAAGATAGGTTTTATACTCTGTATATGTGAAGGAAATAAATTTCTAATGCAGTAAAATAGAATGGAAAAAAGAAAAAACCTGGCTTGGTCTTTAGAGTCAGACAGACATGAGTTCAAATCTCAGCTCTGCTACTTACTAGCTGGGTGACCTTGGGATAAGTTCTTTGATTTTGTGGAGCTTTAGGTTTTCTTATTTATAATACGGACATGACAAAATCTTTCTCATAGGATTGTTGTGAGAATTAAATGAGATGATGTCCTCCATAAGCATTCACTAAATGTGTTATTATAGTGGGGCTGGGGGCCGTCAAAGAAGCTGTGCTGGGAGCTGCTATCGTCAAAGCTGTTGGCAAAGATGAATTGTTGGAGATGGCGTTCCGGGTGGAGAAGACAGTATGGACAGAGGCTGGAAGATAGGGCTGGAATCCAAGTATGCCACTCAATTTCAGGGACGGGGTTCTGCTTTCATCCTACTAGAGCCAGTTGGGCAGAGATAAGCCAAGTACTTGCCAGAGAAGCAGATGAGAGGCCTCAAGGATGATATTGCTACCCTTCAGGTGGCTTAAAAATGAAGAATTTCTAGGCAGATTAGCAGGAAGCATCCCTGGAGAACACCTGCAACCAACAAGCCTTAGTGGGATGGAACTCAGGACCCAACACTGTGAGCATCTTAAAGGCTGGGACTTGCACTGCCTTATTTGGCACTGTACACTACAGCCTAGCACAGGGCCTTGTCCAAGGGAAGCAATCGATAACCACTTGATGAATGAATGAATAAGCCCCTGTGTCACGTAAAATGCAAACAATCGTTTACCTACTAGCTATGTAACCTCAATCCCTCTGCCTCCATTTTCAACTGTAAAACAGGATAAGAGTACCTATTGACCTCACAGGGCTGTTATGAACATCAAATGCATTGATATTTGTAAATTGCTAAGAACACTGCCTGGCACCTGGTCAGTTCTATAACAGTGTTTTTTAAAACACAAAATAAGTAATGATGTTAAAGGGTCCTGTGAGGATTAAATAAGAAAATGCTTGAAGGCAACAAGTATTTGAGAAGGGAAGTGTAGAGGGAAGGACCTGCCAGCCTGTGTAATGAAACCCCACCCCCAGCATGCTCAGAAGTACCCAGGCTCAGACCCAACAGGACCTGATGAATCTAGAATTTGTCTTCTCCTTGAGCCCAGCATGCAGTAGGCCTCGGGGAGCCCTGGACCTACCTGTACTCCTGCTGTCATCTCCCCTCCCCAAACTCACTGGTACCAGATGACACCTTTAGCCCAAGGCTCTGGCCTGGGTCCCACACTGTCAGCCCTGGACTACTCTAGGGCCCTACATGGCTGAAACCCATCTGTGTACTCCTGGCCAATAGCTGAAGTCTTACTTCCACTGAGATAGAATATCTCCCCGCCGCTTTCCTTCTTGCTTCCCCTTCCTCATTGGAATGATAATGCTGCCTCCCTTTGCAGATCACTGCTTCCCAGAAATCCTATTGCCCCCACCCACCAGAGAGGACTCCTTAGCTCAGCACACGATGGGTTGGACCAGGGCCCCACTGTGCCCATTGGACATGATGGTTCAGATGCCTGTTAACCCTCCTCGGCACCAGCCATCAGACTCGTCAGCCCACTGAACCCAAACTCTGCCAACTTGTTAGTTCATTCATCTATTCATAAATTCATTCACATATTCATTTAACTAATGGTAATTCAGTTCTTCCTCTATGCCCAGCACATAGGGCTGGAGACATCAAGATCATTCACATAGTGTCCCTGAACTCAGAGAGCACACAGCCTAGTCAGGGAGAGAGAGGACTCACAACATGGGGTAATTAAGTGCAAAAATAGAAATATATACAAAGTAGGAGAGGCAAGGGAGAGATTTACTACTCTTATCTGGGAGAATCAGGGAAGACTTCCCAGGAAAGCGACATCTGAGATGGATTTTGAAGAAGGAATAGGATAAGATCAGAATCATTTTAGACCGAGGGGTGAAAACACACAGAGGGATCAAAGAGTGAGGAGCTGGGCTATACGATAAGGTAGGAGATAAGCCTGGAGTGGTGGGCAGAGACCAGACGATGGTGGGAGTTGAACATGGGGCCAAGGAGCTTAAACTTCATTATTTTTGGTAAAGGAATATGGGGGACCCTGTGTTGTACTGCCTGGATCCCCCTTCACTGGAGGGCTTGTTGCCGTGGTTGCTGGCAACGCCTTCCAGAGGCAGTCCTCAGCTGTCAGGCCATTTAGCGATTCCCTCAGCTGCAGAGAGCCACCTTGCCCAAGGTCATGCCCTTCCCTGGCAGGGCAGCTGACATCCTATGACTGACGGATGCACGAGTACAAAGGCCCAGCCCTCTGGGTCCAGCTCTAGACAACTCCGAAGGCTCATTCTAGTTCCAAAGGTCCCAGTGGGGTTGGCTGAGGCTGTCATTGGTTCTACACTGAAGTTCAACTTCCCTCTCTGGTCCCTTCTGCTTTCTTCCCCTCTCTCCCATAGGAATGGGTACTGAGGGCAGTATCACCCTGGATCTCATCCTCTTTACTTTCTCAGAACTTCATTCATCAGGGGTCCACCTCTTCATTTCTCCTACTACAAGCTCCTACCTATGAGGCATTTAAACATTCTTACATCTCTTTCAGATCCCCTACAAGTCCTCAACCCCACATTGCCTTCCAGTTCCTGCCCTCTCGCTCTCCTCTGCTTTACAGGTGAATTTCTCCAAAGAGCTGTCAACTTCCAGTCTGCAGTCCTTCGTTTGTTGACTCCATCGAACATCTGCCACCCACCCCCCAACTCCTCTAAAGCATTTTCACCTGCGCGCTAATCCTCACCAGGTCATTATATTCAGTGGATGCCTCTTAGACCGGAACTCAGTTGTACTGTTGACATCTCTCTCTGTCTTAAAACGCCCTTGGTTTCTGTGCTGCTGTGCTTTCCCAGTCTTTCTCCCACCCCATAGTGGCTCCTTTTTTCTCCATCTGTCCCTAAATTATTGCTGCTCTGTCAAAGATCCTCATTTTTCTCACTTCTCACACTCTCTCCGTGTGATCTCATTCACTGTCATGACTGCTAATACCATCAAGATGTTAAGAATCCCTAAATCTCTCTTTCTAGTGCAGACATTTCTCCTGAGCCTTAGACCCACAACTGCTCACTGGACATTGTCCCTTTGTCATTCTGCAGGCTCCACAGGCTCTGTATGTGTACAACTGAATTTGTCACCCTCCCCTCAAACCTTCAGCTCCCTCACCAGTGTCTCTGCTTCTGCTTTTCCCCAGTTCTTCTTAGCCAGATTCCCCAGGACGCCCTGATCATACCCTATCAGCTTCAGACTCGAGCTTAACCCACTTCCCTAACTCCTGACTTGAATTACACATGATTCAAAATTAAGTCATCTGCTGGGAACCAGGTTTTGGTGGCTCAGTTAAGACTGTGGGGCTCTTGAATGACTCCCCGACACCATGAGAACCAGAAACTGGAAAGCCTTCAGGACACTGGGAGCTGTCCAGCTCCTTGTCTACCATGTCCCCAACCCCTACCCCTTTCCAGGCTGCACTGTTTCTTCTTTCTGTGACTGTTCTGTTTATAAGTGGCTTTTTCCGCTGCTCCCTGTGCCATTGACTAAACATGACTGACTCAGAGGTCTGCGGGTACATGTCCTCGATTCAAATAGCCAGCAAACAAGTCAGTGTCTTCCAGATGCAATAGCAAGTCCTTAGAAGAGAGACTCTTGGGTTTAGCTGTGGTCAAGGGCTCATCCTTGGTCTGATGAGCTAAGGCTAGGAGAGTTGGGCCCTGGGGTAGGAAACGTAGTTATGGGGACTCATGGGGGTAGACGTGAGGTTCCAGAGGAAGTGGGGTCTTGTGCTGGGCAACTATCTATATGACATGATTTTACAGCCCTGAATAATCACAGATGACCAAAATTCCCAGGGTGTAGAAAATTTACTTTTAGGCAAATATCAAACCGCTTTGCCTAACCATCTTATGGTTTTGTAAAGCATCACTTACTTAATTCATCTCCTCTCCTCTTTCCACCTTATTGTGTTAATGAGTAGTAACATAATAGGAAGAATATTATAAGGGAAATAATACAAGGAAAATATCCTATGCGATTGTTCCTAAAAAATAAAATCTTAAGTATACACTTCAATAGTACTTTCTCCTATAACAGTTATTAATTATAATAATAAAATAAAAGGCCTTTTGAGTCCATTTTAATATTTTCTGCATTAAAATCTGACTTAGAAATTCAAAATGGAAGATAATCAAAAGTATCATCTAGTCGCTTTTGACAGAAGGAAGTTTATAACCTGTGTGTAAGTTCTTAGGAAATAATATCACCAGGAAATCTTTGATGGCCCCCTTATGGGTAAAAAAAAAAAATTAGAAAATTTATTTTCAGATCAGCATATTGTAGCATAATTCTTTTTTTTTTTTTTTCTCAGTACGCAGGCCTCTCACTGTTGTGGCCGCTCCCGTTGCGGAGCACAGGCTCCGGACGCGCAGGCTCAGCGGCCATGGCTCACGGGCCCAGCCGCTCCGCGGCATGTGGGATCTTCCCGGACCGGGGTACGAACCTGTGTCCCCTGCATCGGCAGGCGGACTCTCAACCACTGCGCCACCAGGGAAGCCCCTGTAGCATAATTCTTAAAGAAACTTTTACCTTAAATCAGTTTTATTGTAAGCCTAGAAAAGAAATGGGACTAGGAGATGAACAAAGTCTTGACAAGAAGCTGGTGAGAGAAAAAGAAATATACTGTGGGACCACTTGTTTTTAAGAAATGAAACTCTGGATTTATGCATCAGCTCTAAAAAAAAATCTCTCTAGCGGGGCTTCCCTGGTGGCGCAGTGGTTGAGAGCCCGTCTGCCGATGCGGGGGACACGGGTTCGTGCCCCGGTCCGGGAAGATCCCACATGCCCCGGAGCGGCTGGGCCCGTGAGCCATGGCCGCTGAGCCTGCGCGTCCCGAACCTGTGCTCCGCAACGCGAGAGGCCACAACAATGAGAGGCCCGCATACCACAAAAAAAAAAAAAAAAAAAAAAAAAAATCTCTCTAGGCACACTGCTCAGCAGCTATTTGGATCTTGGCTGAACTTTTTAGTATGTTTCAAACAAAAGCAGATTCCTTTGTTTCAAGATAGTGATTTTGTGATTCCCTATTTTCATTTATTTAACAAAATATTTTCTAATATCAATTAGATGCCAGGTATTGTTCAGGTATTGAATGTCAAACGACCTTTTTTTCAAGGAGTAGAGTATATAAGATATATTCCTAGAGGCTATATTAAAAGGTACATATCTACTCTTATACACTGTTGATGGGAACATAAAATGGTACAGCCTGTATGGAAAACAGTAAGGCAGTTCCTGAAAAAAGTTTTAAATAGAATTACCATATGATCCAGCAATTCCACTTCTGGGTATATACTAGAAAGAAATGAAAGTGAGAACTCAAACACTTGAACAGCCATGTTCATAGAAGCATTATTCACAATAGCTAAAATGTGAAAAAAAAACCCAAGTGTATATCGACAGATGAATGAATAAACAAAATGTGATACCTACATATGATGGAATATTATTCAGCCTTAAAAAGGAAGGAAACTACGGGAAACACTACAGCATGGATGAACCTTGAAGACATTATGCTAAGTGAAATAAGCCAGTCACAAAAGGCTAATGATTCCACTTACAGGAGGTACCTGGTGCAAATTCATAGAGACAGAAAATAGAACAGTGGTTGCCAGGGGTTGTGTTTAATGGGAACAGAGTTTCAGTTTTGAAAGATGGAAAAAATTTCTGTAGATTGTTGCACACCAGTGTGAATGTGCTTAATGCTACTGGCTGAACTAAAGACTTAAAAATGGTTAAAATGGGCTTCCCTGGTGGTGCAGTGGTTGGGGGTTCGCCTGCCGATGCGGGGGGCTCGGGTTCGTGCCCCGGTCTGGGAGGATCCCACGTGCCGCAGAGTGGCTGGGCCCGTGAGCCATGGCCGTTGAGCCTGCGCGTCCGGAGCCTGTGTTCCGCGACGGAGGAGACCACAACAGTGAGAGGCCTGAGCACCACAAAAAAAAAAAAAAAAAAAAAAGGTTAAAATGATGTTATGTATATTTAAGCACAATTTTTTTTAAAAAGGTACACATTTATAAGAACTCGAGTGACACTGGAGACAAAAAGGAAGGATTTACTTCCTTTTTGGGGCTTAAAAAGGCTTTCTAGTGGTGACACTAGAGGAGGGAGGCAACATGTATGGTGGAAATCGTCAGAAGTCTCCACTCCCAATTCCAGTCTGTCACTTAGCAATGGCATGACCTTAGGACAGGTGACATAACCCCTCTATAGGCAGTGTAGCATGGGGGTTATTTACAAGGATGCTGAGCCAGAAGGCTTGTTTGAATCATACTTTATTTACCAGCCACATGGCCTTGGTCAAGTAATTTGACATCTTTAGGTCTCAGTTTCTCCAACTATGAATAGGGAGGTCAATGCCCAACTCATAGGGTTGTCACGAAGGTTTAACTAGATCAAGTACGGGAAACCATTAGCACAGTGCCTGCCACAAACTAAGTACCCAGTAAGTATCAGTAGCTGTTATTTTCTGAGCCTTATCTATAACATGGGGTTAATATTACTTGTCTTAAATTCTTAGAGTTATTTTGAGGCTCAGTAGAGATTCTGTAGGTGAAACAGGTTAGACAGCATTATTGAAGATGGGTTAGATTTGGGTATGTATTCTCACTGAAGGGAACAGCATGAGGAAAAGGAAGAGCCCCAAAAGTGTGGGCATTAGGACTGATTAATGCACCCAGTGTATGGAAAGGAATAATGGGAAATAAGGCTGGAGAGGTAGAACTGGGACAGCTTATTTAGGGCCTTGAAGGCCTGCCTAAGAAGCGCACCACAGAGGTAGATCCAATGGAATATAAGTGAGAGAGGGCAAGGATCATGCCATGATTTGATTTGGCATTGAGAATTAAATTCGGAGGATGTGTCAGGCTGCCTTCAAGATGATGCCTCTCTTGGTCAGGTTGGGCTGCTATAACAAAATACCACCGACTGGGTGGTTTAAACCACAGGCATTTATTCCTCACAGTTCTGGAGGCTGGGGAAATCTGAGAGATGCCAGTATGGTGGGGCTCTGCTAAGAGTCCTCTACCTGGCTTGCAGATGACTGCCTTCTCTCTGTATTCTCACGTGGCAGAGAGAGGAAGTTCTGGGGTCCTTTTCTTATAAGGGCATTAATCCCATCATGGAATCTCCACCTTCATGACCTCATCTAAATCTGATTACCTTCCAAAGGCCTCACCTCCTAATGCTATCACATTATGGGTTATGGCTTCAATATATTAATTTGGAGGGGGACACAAATATTCAGTCCATAGCAGCTCCCAGTGACCCTTATCTCCTGATAGTCATGTTCTGTGTGATCCTCTCCCCTGGAGTGTGGGTTAGATCTAGTGACTTGCTTCTAATAAAGAGAACACAGCAAAAGTGTTAGGATGTCACTTATGAGATTAGGTTACAAGAAGACCGACTTCCTCTTGCCTGCCCTCTCTTGCTCTCTGGCTTCCTCACCCTTTTGGAAGCCAGCTACCATGTTGTGAGCTGTCCTATGGAGAGGTCCACAGATCAAGGAACTGATGTCTCCAGCCAGCAGTCTTTGAGCACCTGAAGCCTGCCAACAGCCATGCGAGTAAGCTGGGAAGTGGATCCTCCCCCTAGTGAGCTATGAGTTTTCTGCAGCCCTGGCTGTCACCTTAATGCAGCCTTGTGAGAGATTCTAAGACAGAGGCACCCAGCTAAGTTGCATCCAAATTCCTAACACACAGAAACTTTGAGATAATAAATGTTTGCTGTTTTAAGCGGACAAGTTTTGGGGTAATTTATTACACAGCAATAGATAACTAATCCAGAGACCAATAAGGCTGCCCTCACTTCAGATGCCAGCCACAAGTCAAGGCTCCCCAGACCACCTGTACTTTTTTTTTTTTTTATAAATTATTTACTTATTTATATTTTTGGGCTGGGTTGGGTTTTCATTGCTGGGCATGGGCTTTCTCTAGTTATGGCAAGCGGGGGCTACTCTTCATTGATGTGTGTGGGCTTCTCATTGGGGTGTCTTCTCTTGTTGTGGAGCATGGGCTCTAGGCGCACAAGCTTCAGTAGTTGTGGCACGAGGGCTCAGTAGTTGTGGCTCGCGGGCTCTAGAGCGCAGGATCAGTAGTTGTGGCACACAGCCTTAGTCGCTCCACGGCATGTGGGATCTTCCCGGATCAGGGCTCAAATCCTTGTCCCCTGCATTGGCAGGCAGATTCTCAACCACTGCGCCACCAGGGAAGTCCCCACCTGTACTTCTGACCAACTAGCTACAAATGTGGGTGTTCCCATGACTCCCTCAGGTTCAATAATTCACTAGAATGACAGAGAACTCTGAAAAGCACTATACTTATGATTACAGTTTTATTATAAAGCATATAAAGCAGGACCAGTCAAATGAAGAGACACATAGGTCAAGGTCCTGAATGCAGAGCTCCCAAGCTCTCTCCCCATAGCATCAGGGCACATTACCTTCCAGGCATACCAATGTGTTCACCAACCAGGAAGCTCCACTGAGCTTTGGTATCTAGAGTTTTTATTAGGGCTTCATTACATAGGCATGATTGATTGATTCATTGGCCACATGACGGAACTCCATCTCCAGCTCCCTTCCCTGCCTGGGAGGATGAGCTGGCTCAAACCCTACCCTCTCACTACACAGTTGGTCTTCCTGGTGATCAGCCCCTAATCCTGAGTGTTCCTGTTAGCATAAACTCAGGTGTGATCCAGGGGCTCACGAATAACAAAGACACTCCTGTCTCTTGGCAAATTCCAAAGGTTTTAGAAGTTATCTCCAGGAACCTAGGACAAGATCAGATAAATTTTTTTATTATATATAACATCTTCCAACCTGTAGGAGCTCATACTATATACCAGGCACTGTGTGAGGCTATTCTTCCATCCATCCATCCTTTATATATTTATAGTGCTAGAATAGCTTTGCTGGAAGTAACAGAAAACCCAACCAATAGGAATTTTAAAATAGGAATTAAATTTTCTTACATAACTAGAAACCCAGGAGTAAGCAATGTTGGTTTTGTTCAGATATTCAGTGATGTCTCCAGGCACCTAGGCTCTCCCTATCTCTCTGCAACACTTAACTATGTTTATTTTTGATCAATGTTTTATTTTAGAATATTTACAGAAAAATGATAAAATAGTACAGAGGTTCTCCAATACCTCCCACATGGTTTCCCCTATTATTAACATCTTATACTAATATGGCACATTTGTTGAATGTACAATTAATGAACCAGTAGTGTTACATTATTATTAACAAAAGTCCATAGTTTATTCAGATTTCTTTAGTTTTCCCTAATGTCCTTTTCCTGTTCCAGAAACCAATCTGGGATATCATTTTACATTTAGTTGTCATATCTCCTTAGACTCTTCTTGGTTGTCATATCTCCCTAGACTTTTCTTGGTTGTCACAGTTTTTCAGATATTCCTTTTTTTTTTTTTTTTTGGCGGTACGTGGGCCTCTCACTGTTGTGGCCTCTCCCGTTGCGGAGCACAAGCTCCAGATGCGCAGACTCAGCGGCCATGGCTCACGGGCCCAGCTGCTCCACGGCATGTGGGATCTTCCCAGAACCGGGGCACGAACCCGTGTCCCCTGCATCGGCAGGCGGACTCTCAACCACTGAGTCACCAGGGAAGCCCCGATATTCCTTGTTTTTGATGACCTTCAAAGTTTTGAGGAGTACTAGTTGGGTATTTTGTAGAATGTCCCTCAACTGGAATTTAATGTTTTTCTCATGATTAGATTGGGATTATGGGTTTTGGGGAGGAAGACCACAGAGATAAACCACCAAACCATGTGGATTTTTATTCTCGTATTGTCACCTCATTATCACAAGATGGCTGCTGCTACCACTCCAGAATCAGAACTACATTCAAAGATGGAAAGAGGCAGAAGGAAGAAGAGCTATGTCTGTCCTTTTTCTTTAAATCAGGAAACTAATCCATCCCTTGAATAGGCTCAGAAGGCAGGAGACAGGATGCTCATACTCAGCTTAGACCATCACTGAGACTGAGCACATTGCCATCAGAATAATCAGGGTTCTATCAGCATGGAAGGAGGTGGGACAGTGAATGACAGCAACTGACAGTGTTGGCCCCAAGTGCCTACTATGTATGAGACTGCACTGTACTAGGTGCTATGAGGAATGAAAGGATGTTAAAGATGGGGCTTTCTATCAAACCTTTCAGAAGTTATGTATTCCAATAAATATTCTCTTTGAAGGACCTCAGAGTAGGAGGGTGCACTGTTATCTCACTGATCCTTTGGTTGCTCAATCGAATACATCTTCAGAAGATGAAGATTTGTCACATGTCACATGTACTACCAACTGTAAAGGCCACTTTTAAAGAGTCATTCCCAAAGTGATGGAGCAATGATATGTTTGGGAATAAGTATTTAGTCAATTTCGCCAGAGTGACAACTTCTTAGATATCTGAGGTTTGTTTTTTTTTAAAGCCAGATCAGTCATGTGACAGTCCATCTCAAAATATATACTTTGTCCTTAACATGCATATGAACTAGATGAGAAAACTAACAGGTGAATTGAGCGTAAACAACATGGGTCTATCTAGTATGATGGTAAATTACGATATTACAGGCAATATATTTGGAGAGAATTTACAGCAGATGAAGATCAATGAAGGCAGGCATGGCAGGAAAGCTTCAGAGAGGTGTGGTCCTAGATGGCCATGAAGGATGGTCTGGCTGGGCTTTGTTCTTCATTTCCCTGTTCTGCTGCCACGAGACCCAGATTCCTCTAATCCCTCATAGAGTTGTTTATCCTCTTTTTATTAAGTACTTGGTTACTTTCATTAATTTACAGTTCACCTGTGAAACCTTGTGACTTTTACTTAGTAATCTTGATTAAATGACTTCTTTTGCAGTGTTTCATAGGGCAGACTTTGCAGCCACACAGATCAAGATTTGAATCCCAGGTCCACTACTTACTGGCTTGGTGGTCTTGTGTAAGTTCCTTACCGTCTTTCAGTCTGCTTCCTTATATTTAATAATCTCACCTAGGTAGGGCTGTTGTGAGATTGAAATAAGATGGAGTAAGAAGACAGAGCACAGTATCCTACTCTGAGAGCGTACAGGATAATGGCATCTGCTGTGATGATCACCATATTGATATAGGCAGTGGTGCCATTAATATAAACCAAGCTCATGGAAAGGGATGGATATGACAGACCCCCTACTTGGTTGTCACCACTTTGTCACTGTTCACTTTACATGAATGTACACTCACCAAAAGTAAATTCCATTTCCTTTGACTTTTTAATAATCACTGCCTTAGAAACAGCAAAGGTGGATTTAGGTACTTAGGGAGGTTCTATTCTATTATCTGTGAAGGCACCAACAATGCGACTCAGATTGCTGAGTGAGACAAGGCAACATCCTGAGAAACTGGCAAAAGCACAGGAGATCTTGGAGCATGTGCAATTAGTTGACACTGTTTATTGGGGCTTGGAAACCAATCTAAAAGAATTTATGCTTTAAATCAATGGCAGTTGTCAATGAGCCTGTGAGGGAATCCTTGCTAGGACCCTCTGGCTTTTACTGCAACTCATATTGACAATAACAAAAGAGAAGCCTCCCAAGCAGAAGGTCAATCTAATCCAATCACTTAATGCAGAATTATGGTATCAAGTTTCCACATCACTGAATGACCATGGGTTTAGAGGTGTGCACCATAAAATAGCTGCGGGTGTTAGACATTTAACAAGTTGTTTTATTCCTAATTGGTGGCATTTGCTTAACTGTTTTCTTAATTCTGATTTATGTTTTTATGTTCCCGTTTGTTTACATAGCCCATACATCCCATTTGCCTTTATTTGCTTAAGTGTTTCTTTAATTTTATTTACATTTTTATATATGTTGCTTTGCTTACATAACTCATTGTTTGAAGTGGGCTAGAAATAACCATAAATCCCCATTGCTAATTAGGCTCATCCTCATAACTGATTAGTCAAGATTATGAGCCTAGAATGAGGGCAGGGAGGAGGTCTGATAGTGAGTCACAGGATCATTGAATTTTAGAGCTGGAAGAAATTTAGAGCTTCAGACATCTTTCAGATAGAATTCCGTGGTTTTACATCTTCAGCGTTGGCAATTATGAAAGACTGGCTGCTTGCTCTTGCTCCTTTATGCAAAAATATATGAAGATCTGGTGACAGCTTTTGAAAAACAAGTTAAGAATAAAAAGGAAGTCCAATCAATGATGACTATGAGTAACCCATAATGGGGGCTTAAAAGAAGAATCAGAAACTTGACACATATATGGGTTATAGAAGAGCCGGGAATATTAACGGACATAAAGGGGCTTCTTCAGAAGTAAGAAGCAGGGATTGTTTGGAACTCCCTCTCCAGCAGCTGTGCAGTTTGTAAAGATTTTAGCTTGCCTTATTGTAGGGTTAGCTATTAGCTTTGCAGTGGGGAGTATTTAAAAGTACACACAACACATGAAGGAAAGAACCTGGAACCGAGTAGCCTGCTTCATTCCAAGAATCCATCTGGCATGTAAAGAACTGCTTGTCCTACATTAAACCCTGCAGAGTAAGAACAATTTTTCATATCTCATAACCCTATTTTTGGTTTCAGGTAAGACAGCTTACTGAGTTTGGGGAAGGAACAAGAGGACTTTTCAGAATCACCTAACCAAAGGGCCCATCTAGGGTGAGCTCCATGGATCTTAAATGGGGAAAATACGTTGAAGCTCTGTTTGGGAAATTAGGTTAAGAGGAAGCTCAGGCGTCCACAAGCGGTGTAAGTCTAGACCCCCAAATAATGTGAGCATTTAGTTGTTTGTAGGCAGAGTACAATGGAAGAAAAAGTGTTATATATATGACAATCCGTGGCTGGAGTCACCAACATTAAATGACTCATGGTGGTGGGGTAAATTGATAAGCAGAATCCAGTCTATCCTTAAATAAACATATCTTTGTAATAAAGAGCTCAATTTGCAGCTTTGGTCTATATGGAGGCGGCTGAAAGCAAACGCTGCGGAAGGAGTGGTCCCTGGATTACCAGGAATTGCAGAGTGTGTAAAAGGTTGTAAACTGTTAATTAGTCCTGGATGTCAGGCCCTTTCCCTCCTCCCGGATCCACTTCCCTCTGACACATTTTCATGTGCTCCTCTTTCAAGGGAAAGTGTGTGTTACTCATATCCACTGAGCTCAGGCATGAAGCATGCGGGACAACGGGCTCCCACCTTACCTGGTCACCTCTTGAGGGACAGCGCAAGGCCAGAGCGCTGGCGCCAACTCTGAGCAGCGACCTCTCGGTTACTATGGTGATCGTGGGATGGGCGGGGCCCCCATGCGCTGCGTCCCCGCCTCTGCCCAGGACTTTTCGAACGCTCCAATAGGGACAGCCCTTTCTTGCCTCTGTCCCGCCCCGTTCGGATCCGAGCGCGATTCGATTGGCCTGGGACGGGCGGCCGGGTACCCTGAGGATACCACCTCGCGTCGGAAGAGCCGGAAAGTGTACCAGGCGCTGTCCGAGGCGTGAAGCTCACGGCGCTGCGGGGAAGCACATGGTTGGCCTTGGAGCGAGTTGCCCCGTGTCCCGTCCATAACTCTTGGCACCCATGACTGCTAACACTAGGGAGCAGGAATCGGGGTGTGGGCACGTTTGCGGGCCGAGGCGGCCCATCCCGGGTGGCGAGGACGCGATGAGACTTAAGGATCCGAGCGCTCTCGGGCTCAGGGGATCAGAGGCCAGAGGGGCCGGGCCGAAGCCCGGGGGCGGTGCCAGCGACGGCGGCGGGAGGCGCAAGGCCCAATGAGCGCGCGCACCGCCCCCGGGGGCGGGGCGTGCAGAGCACTCCCCCGCCCTCCCGCTTGCCCCCGCCCCTCCCCCCGGGCGCTGGGGCCGCAGTGAGTGAGTGGCACTGGCAGCCTGTCAATCCCTCAGCCGAGCGGCCTTCGAGCCCGGTCCGCTGGCAGGGTGCGCGGCTCCGGCTGTGGCGGCGGCGACTTCTTCCGCCCCATCAATCTGCTGTCCGCTCCGCGCACTGCCCGCCGGGGCCCTCCATCGGGCTTCGCGTATCCGCAGCGCCAGTCCGCCCGCTCCCAAACTTTCCTCCTCCGCTCCCCTCGGCCCGCCCGCCGGCCTCCTGCGCCGCCGCCCGCCGCCGCCGCTCCCTCCCCCGGGGCCGCTGGGGCTCGGATCCCGCCCGGCCGAGGCGGCGGAGGCGGCGGCGGCGGCGGCGGCGGCCGAGGGAAGGGAGTGCGCAGACTGGCGCGGGGGGTGGCGGGCGTCCCGGCAACTCGGCTGGCGCTGAGGAGCAAGTTGAGCGGGGCCACCCGGCGGGGCGCGCGGCGGCGAGGAGGCGGCGCGGCGGCCGCGTGAGGGCAGCGGGCGCCGCTGCCTCCGCCTCCGCCACCGACGCGGAGCCCGGCGCTTCCGCCCGCCGCTTCTCCTCAGCCTCGGCGGCGGCGGAAGCCAGACCGGGCGCCCGTCCGCACCGCCTCAGCCGCGGGCCCCGCCGGCCGGGCGGCCCCCTCCCCGCGCGGGCGGGGAGCGCGCGGCCGCCTCCCCCTCCCCCTCCCCCTCTTTCTTCTCCTCCCTCGTCGCCGCCGCCGCCGCCGCCGCCTCAGCCTTCGCCTCGGCCGCCGCCGCCGCCCGCTCCCGCCCGCGCGCGGCGGGATGGACGATCAATCCAGGATGCTGCAGACTCTGGCCGGGGTGAACCTGGCGGGCCACTCGGTGCAGGGGGGCATGGCCCTGCCGCCTCCCCCGCACGGCCACGAAGGGGCGGACGGCGACGGCAGGAAGCAGGACATCGGCGACATCCTCCACCAGATCATGACCATCACCGACCAGAGCTTGGACGAGGCGCAAGCAAAGTTGGTGTCGTCTCATTAAGCATCTTTTGTGTGTGTGCGGGAGCCGGGCCCGCGGCACAGTCGGGGCCGGGGTGGCGCCCGGGCCGGGTCCTCAGCCCGGGGCGGGCAACTTTCTCCGAAAACAGGCCGCCGGCCCGGGCCTCTGGGGGACTTGCCCTGGCGCCCCTCGACGCGGGTGGGAGTCGGCAAAGTTGCTCTCGGGGCGCGGGACGGACTTCGTGCCGCGTGGATTTTGTGGGTGTCTCTCACCCGCCCCCCTAGTCAGGCCCTCTGGCAGCCCGGCCCCCTCGCACGGATTCAAACCTCCCGCCCGGACCCGGGTGCACGCCGCCGCGAGCGGGCCCCGGGCCGCACTTGAGGGAAGTGCAACTTTCTCCTCGGCCCAGGGTCCCAGCGCCCGGCTCCGCTTGGCCGCGGGACGACCTCGCCATGCGGGCGGCCGCCCCAGCCCGGGCGCTGGGCGCTGGGCGGTTCCCCGGCGGGTCCGGGCGCGGGCGGCCAAGTTCTCGGGAAGGGAGGGCCGCCTCGCAAACTTTGCCGAGCTGTCACCGCCCGCTGGCCGCAGCCGGCCGGCCGCCCGCGCAGCGCCCGCTCCCCCGGCGGAGGGCGGACGCAGGAGCCCCTCCACGCCGTCGCCTCTCGCGGGTCGCCGCCGTCTGCCCCCGGATCGCGGCTCCCCGAGCAGATTCGCGTCCCGCGGTGGCCGAGACTGCTGACTGCCGGGCAGATGGGTCGCGCTTCGTGCGGGCTGGAGCTTTAGCCGCCGGAGCTTGTCGGCTGTCGCTAACTAGTCAACTTGAGTTTCGGTTGACTTGCGATGGTTCAAAAGAGCCTTCCAAAATAGGGGGCCGGAATTAAATATTGGGTCTAACTTAAAGGAAGGCGCCATATTATTCCATAGGTGATGCTAATACCTTTGTGTTTTGCTATTTGTTTTTTAAGGAAACATGCCCTGAACTGTCACAGAATGAAACCCGCGCTCTTCAGCGTCCTGTGTGAGATCAAAGAGAAAACAGGTAAGACGCTGCGCCCCGCAGTGGGCCCGGAGACCCCCGAGGTGGGGTCCGAGCTACTCCTTCGACTCTCCTCTCCAGTTGAGAGCTGCTGCTTTTGGGCACCGCCATCTTTGATCATTCTTTCCTTCCCACCTCCTGATCGTGAGAAAAAACTGCAATAAATCTGGAGTCGATTTCTTAATTCCGCTCCTTGTGTAAAATGAAGTGTAGATGCGGACGGGTCTGGGTCGCAGTCCCCAGGCGGCCACCCCTGGCTGCAGGCGGGGAGAGGGCCGGGAGCGCCTGCCACCCTTTCCTGCTCCTTTCGCCTTGTTTGTATGTCAGTTTTTAAAAGGAGCAACGGGAGACTGGATGCCAGGGACCGAGACCCGGGGAGAAGCATATTCTGAACTTTGTTTTACGTAGCCTTAAGCTTCAGTTCCACAGATAGAAGAGTAGATGCAATTGAACAGACTCCAGTAGCATGTTTGAATTAGTGTTTTAGTTGGGAATACTACTTTTAAGAAGCAGGAAGGGTAATGATATGTTTAGGCATATACAATGTATTTATTACATCTATTAATATTTTTATTAAATTTTATGTTTAAAGCCATTACATTGTAAGCATACTTAATATATTTTATGAAGTAGAAAAAGGTCCACAGGTGCAGGTTGAGCAATTTTTGAAGTGTTCAAGGCAGGGAATATATGAGGAGACAGCTTTTACAGAAGTGCTGGAATGAAAACTACAAATACATATTAGACAAATTTCTGACAATTCATTTCAACTTAGTTTCCTTGTTAGACTTTTTAAAATTGAAGATATTTTAGTCTTGAGGTGATAGTAGCGACTCAAGTGGAATTAGAGATTTAATCTAGATGTTTTAGGTCCTATTTGGCGTTATCTTCCCTGTATATGGTGAACAAGTGTGTGTGTGTGTGTGTGTGTGTGTGTATGTATGTATGTATGCTGGGTATACAGTATTATAAAGTTGCCATTTTTTAAGTTGGCAAGAGAAAAGAAGAGAAAATTAAAGTCTAGGCTATAGCAGTGTTTAAGTGGAGATATTTAAAAGGTTAAATGTGATTGTGTTTAAATTGAGTGTACAAATAATAGCACACTGTATATAATTGTTAGTTGGTAGGAGAGTTGCCCTCCTTTTAAACAGATTTTTCACCCTGCAATTCTATTCTGATCCTAAAAGTAATCAATAAAAGGTGAGGGGTTATTGCTGTGTATTAAAATATAAGCTAAAACCATAATTAACAACAAATTTTGAGATCCTTAAAGAGTGCTTTTCCTGCTTTTCATTCACATAGTGTGCATGGTTTCTTAATGTTGAGTGATTGTTTTTAAGATGTATTTTACTTTTGAAAACCACAGGCATTTAAAATTACTAACTTTTACTCTTTGTTGATTTTTAGCTACCTTTAGAAAGCATTGTGATTTAAAACATAGCTAATTTTTATCTGACTATAAAATGAGACATCAAGCATTAAATCTTGAAGATTCTTAGTTTAGAAGCCTAAAAGTGTGTAATTCTCAGTAAATTATGTTGCTTAATGTCCAAGGGTTTTCTTGCTATCAGGGCTCCACTTCAGTTTCTGCTGACAGCTAAGCACTGGGGTATTGACTATGTTGTGAATATTAAGATTGATTCAACTTTATACGGCTTTATGTTACTAGGAGAGGGGATTGATGTCCCTCCCCTCTCACCCCCTCCTCATGATTTGTATTTATTATTTTGCCTTTTTAAAGTTTTGGCCTAGCTAGCTTGAGAACCAAACCCAGCAAACTGCTTTTCTTGTTTAGACGTTTAGCAGCAGGCAGAATTCAATTAGGAAGCGTAAGTCCTCTAGTTGCTTATTTGCACAAGACTTAAGTTACACCATTCTGAAAGGAAAGTATAGTCAACCTCATGTCAAAGGTGAGTTACGAAAAAGAAACAAGCCTTTTCAGAGTCTGGGATTACTGGCAGAGAGAGCTTTGGCAGGGCGCTTGCTGTTTAAGAAGCAAGAGGTAGCTGACAAAAGAAATTTTTGTGTTTTGAAAATTGTTTGTGAGGCTTTCAGTGATAACTTGTAAATTAGATCCTCTTTTTGTGCTTTGGCCAGTGGATCCAAGTTTGCACGTTATCTCTTTTGTAAAAGCCAACAGCCGACAAAGAGTAAAGGCGGCTTGGGCAGAGGCATCTTCCTGCCAGCCTCTCTGAGCTCGAGAGGGACGGGATTTAAGTACTGAATGATTGATGGGGGTGAAGCTCTTTCTCTGCTTTCCTTTCTCCCCTGCTACTCATAGCTCCACCTCACTCCAAAACTAGTCTTAGAAGGAGACAGGGACGCTGGACTCAGAATCCTTGATTTGAAATAAAACAGCTGTGTAGACATTAGTGTTACCGAAGCAAAGAAACTGGGACAGCAAATTCCAGGCCTCCCCCCACACCCCCAATCTGTTCCCACAGTCATGCTTTGGAAACAGTAAACTTATAAAATAAGCATTGTAGGATATAATGTATATTGCATAATGCTTTTAAAAAAATCATTTTATTAAATCTAATAACATAGTATCCAAAGATTAATTCTCTATAACCTAGAGAAAGTTTACCTAGTCATTTGTAATAGAAACTGGGAACATTACGTGATGACTCTATCCTGCACAATAGAGGGGTAAGGGGTTGACTAGTGGGGAGATGGGGGGTAAAGCTGTCCTTTCAATGGATAATGTCATTTCAGTTATGCTTTTTCTAAAATAAGACAAAATCATTAAAAAAATATCCACGTATTTGTAGATCTGCCCAGTAGATTTTGAGGTTTCTGATCAGGCAGTGAGCACTGCAAGTTCTGATGCACATGAGGGATTTAGTTTGGAAAACATCTTTTTTCCCTCCTACCAAATAAGAAAAGGTATTTTTCCCTTTTGACATATAAATGAGTAATCTACCATAATTATATTTTTTTCTTGTTCAGAGGTAGGAAAAGTATACTATGAGATGCTTGCTTTTTCTTGAAAATGTGTTCTTTCATAAAATTTATCATACAGTTATTTTGGGGCAGAAATATCTGTCATTGTTGAATTTTGGTATTTATGCATTTTGAAAGCACCTGAAAGTTACAGGCTTTAAAACAAGATATTTGTCCATTTTAAACTAAGTAAGCAACCAGTGAGGTAATTGTTGATATGTTAAGATTTCTTTCTCTCTCTCTTTTTTTTAGCCATATTTTACCATCTATCTATCATTAAATATCCGTGATGCTATGAGGTCTCCTGATCTACATACTTCTTTGGGGGCATTCCCTCACATCTTTCTGGCCACCTTAATCTTGATTGTTGAAGTACTTTGTGAGAGGATTCCATCCTCATAAATCTGTCTTCTTTCCAAAGCCCTTAATTATGAGAGTTTGAATGAAGGAAATGGCTCTTTTTGAGAAAAAAATGTATTAAAAAAATTTTAAAATGAAAGTTCAACAGTATATAATCTGAGTCATATTGTTTAAAAATGTGGTGTATTAAAAAAAAAAATCAACATAACCTTTTCCTTTCTAAACGGTAGGTTAAAATACTCCACATTGATAGCTGCCAACCAAACTCTGATTTATTGCCACCACAAACCCTAAATAGCATTCATTTACTAGTAATGTCTAATGGCATACATGATGGTTTGCCAGATTTGTGGCCTTTGTGAGGCTTATAAGCAGGACTGACTTGGGAAGATCATAAAACTTAATGAACTTCTCTACTGCAGGAGGTGTCTGCAGGGGAAGAGAAAGGCCTGCTTGCCTGGTTGGACTGGTTGAAGTATTTTTTATGTTTAAGGAGAAGAAGGAAATTACTATTAAAAATGCTTTCCTTTTAAAGGAACCCTCCCTAGAAAGAGTCATAAGGATTTTACATATCAAAACTGGATGAAGAAGGTAGCTTGTGAGTTTTTATATGCATTTAGAATATGATATATATGATTAAACCTTTTATCTTTACTGCTGTAAGTGTGACTAGCTTTCAGAGGGGTAAGGCAAGTACTCTCAGTCAACACCTCTATTTAATTCTGACTCTAAAGGTTTAGAGACTCATGGTGTCTTTCTGGTCTGTTTTCTTTTATTTTAATGCTTCAATATAAAAATTTGTTCATTTTTCTTCTTCAGTGCCATGTAATTCTTCAATTCCCAGTGTATAAAACCCAAATATTCCATCGAGTGAAAATTTAACAAGAAAGGTGAAAACTGTTATATGTGAGTCTAAATGTTATATATGTTGCGTACATTCTTTTAAGTTGCTCTTGAGATACTTCCAATATAGTTATCATTATTTGTTCCAAAGTTTTAAAAACAAATGCACTGTTCCATACATGATTCATTTTTGTGAACTTATTTTCTAGTTTTAAAAAACTTTCTACTATGAACAACTTCAAATGTAAAATATACATAGAGAAGAGAAACTTGAATCCCTATGAACTCATTGCCCACCTTCAGCAGTTAGCAACACTTGGCCAATCCTGTGTTCTCTGTAACTCCCACCCTTTCAAAATTATTTTGAAGCAAATTTTAATGGACCTTTAACGTTGTAAATTTCATATCAGTTTTAGGCATTATGGCTTGTTTACATTGGAAATATTAAATGCTTAAACGGGAAAAAATACAAAGTTAGTTTATCTTGGAAATGTCATAAATTGTATTGCTTTATTACAAATTTTTCCTCAGAGCAGTTTAAGAATATTTTTTGTTTTCTATTTTTATAGATTTGTTTAACTTACTGGAGCTTTTTAAGGAAATTTTGAGGGAGGATGTAAAAGAGTGATGTTTTTCTAACTTTCTTTACTCTTCCTCTCCCATCCTTAGAAGACAATACATGTAATATGTTCATAGACAACTTAGAAAAAAAAATCTTACTTCTCTACTGGTTTGGAACTTCATGATCTAAGGTATCAAGCAGGTATTCTCTTTAAAGTATGGACCTGTCTTCCAACCCTTTTTTTTTTCTTCCCAGTAAAAGGATATTGAACCCTATTGTCAATACTAACTTGATCTGTGCAAGTAATTCTTTCATGCCTCAGTTTTAGTGGACTTCATTTTATTATAGATTTGTGTAGTTCTGGTTTTTATTTGGGACTTTACTATGTTATTTTATTATACTAATTTACATAATTTTATTCTGAATCAGAAGTATATTAATACAGTGGCAAAGGAAGCCTTGCCTTGCCTCAAAGAACACATTGGTTCACTGGCTTTCATAAAATATATGTGTGTATATCTTTCATGTTAGGATCCTTTTCCTTTTAATTAATTTTGCTTGTACTTTTAGATTTCTGTTTACAAATTTTGTAAATGGCTACTTCCAAGACCTTTAAGTTTAATGTTTTATTTGGATTATGTATATTTTGATAGTCTATGGTGGCATTGTGTAGGATGAAGTTCCATGAAGTACGGCTATGAAGAATGAAAACCACATTTCATGAACCACACCCTAAATCAGTCATCGCTTTATTTTGTACTCATACCATTGAGGTGTCTATTCAGAATAAATACTTAACGCATCAGCACCAAACACATCAAGTTAAATAAGGATTTTGAGATTATTTTTCCTCTATGTACACGTGAACAACTTTAGGTATTTATTACTTCAATATTGACACTATGAGAATTATGTTTTATTTGTTTTCTCAGCAGTTTTGTGTTTTAGCCATTTATCAGTGTGATCAGCATGATTTAGGTAGTGACTAACAAAGCTTGCACACCCCCCTCCCATGTTGACCTTTTCAAGCATTTGCTCTACTTCAGTAGGCCATTTGAGTCTTTACGTATGAAGAGAGTAAATAATTTATATCACTATGTAGTGTGAATTGGTCAAAGTTTTTTAGATCTGGCTAAAAGATTTTTTACAAAGTTATAGAAGTTAATCAAACACGCAAATTGCTATCACAGCTATGTGATAGTGTTATATTTAGCAAATAAATTAGCAGGAAATGCTTGAATGAGCCTCTGGAAAAAAACCCATCTTTTTATATACCTTTAGACACAGAACATATTTGAAAATAAATTTCATTAATCTTCAACACTTGATTCTAATTACCCCCTTTGTAGGCAGAATAGTAACCAGAATCTCTTCTTTATTGTTATTTTTAAAATAGGCATATTCCATAAATATAAGATGTTTGTAGTTTTTGATAGTAACAGTAGTTTGCTTTGGTACTAAATTTGAGTGTATGTCTAGTAAAAAAAAATTGGTGTGATAGGATGTGTTAAGTTGAATTGGCATAGCATTTTTTTTTTTTTAACTGACTATATCTACGTGATAGTAACTCATTTGGACTGAAAACATTTAAAAGTAATTATGGATAAAAATCATTGTTAAAAGTTTTGTACTTGTTTTCTTCAATTTAAGTGCTTTACAAATGTTAAGCTGTTTTGAACAATAACCCTTTTTGTGTGATCATATTAATGAGAACTTGGTATACAATGTATCCTTTTAATGCCGTTGTTTCCTCACAATGTTTAAACCATTATTTGGAAGACTCAACATATGTTATGGCAAAATGATTTTTTGTTTTGTTTTGTTTTATGTGATACATCAGTTTTCAAAGCATATTTCTTATGCATCACAGTCCAGCAGGTGGCTTTCTACATTAAAAAATTAATAAATTTAAAAATCCCATAAAATTTTATTTCAAACTCAAATTAACTGAGAATGTCAACATTTTCTCTGTTTCTATATTAACATTTATAATAGAACAAATGGTTGCATATAGAAATTATCTGCAACATAATCTAAATTAAGATTCTAAACAGGCATTACAGATGCTGGTAACTTTGGCAATTATCATTTTGTTTGGTGAACAGTAGTAAAACAGTGTGCGGTAAAAGTGTTTAGAGAGAGAGGATAAATAAATTGAACAGTTTTGCAATGCAAAGTGGTTTGTGGTGTTTTTGAGGATTTCTTGGCTCTCTCTTAACTGCTATTGTGAGCCTGGAGCAGATTTCCCCATTGCTAATGCCCTAGAAGTATTAATTCACTTTGATATGCTAATTAGAGGGCATTATGCAAGAAATGAGATTAAGTGGCAGCATGAAGCCATTTGCCTGTCAGTAAATTGAGAGCTTTAGCATCAGGAGGAGCTTTGTGTTTTTTTTTTTTTTTTTAAGTTTCTCTTGGTTTTGCATATAAATAAAATTGATTGAAAGGTCTCCAGAAGCTTCTAGAACATTGGTGGATTTCCCCCCCATGATTATTTAGATGTAATATTAAAGAATTTTTCTGAATATTAACTGACCTAACTGGGGATAACAAATACGAAGTTTTCATTGTGTTCTCTATATATGAGAGTATACTAAGAACTTTGTGTCATCCAGTCTTTTTTTTCTAAAGCCCAATTTCAGCAAAATGGCTAGTGAACTGTTATCACTTCTTTTCAGAAGTGTAAACTTGTATGTGTGCTTATGCACCCATGTCTTCAGTATAAACTGAACTTCATAAGAATAGTTTTTCATTGGAAAGGATGAAGAAGTTGTTGAATTGGGCTTCAGGAAACTATATTAAATGAGCATTAAGACTCTGACTTAAGTACCTAATTCTAATTGCTGGGAAGAATTAGAATTAATGGTTAAATTCTGCCCTTTACACAACCTGTGGAATTTACATTTCAGCATATATCTCTTGTGTTAAGATTACTATATTATTTGATTTTCGTGTTGAAGATGGAGTTTCATACTTGATTCTGATTTTGCTTTTGCGGTTTAAGCCAGGCCTTTGATTTTCTCTCTATAAAACTACTATGTGATTTCCTATATATTGTGGGGAAATGCATGAGTGAATGCTGGGTTAGGAGTGGTGGATGGGGAGGAGGACAGAACTCTGGGCCTGTGAAAAAATTAAGGTTTCCTCAAATATGGAACTTCTACCTGTATAAACCATGCTAGGGATAGAATTTCCAAACCCAGGCTTAACTACAATCTGAGGTATGGTTAGACAGGAGAGGGTTTGGATCAAGCATTCAGATTGAGGCTTGCTTCTAGCGTCTGAATTCCACCACTGTAGCTGTGTGCCTCTAGACCCAACAAACCATAACTTCTCTTCAGAGCCGTATGGATTATTTAGTCACCACAGCTGCCATGCATACGTACTACCAAGGCTGGCATCTCTTCCCAAGTGCATGTATGGTGCTTGTTAATGTTAGTGGGAGTCAGGAATGTGCACACAGAGGGGGATGAGAGTCTCTCCTGAGACAAGAGTCCTGATTGTATTTCTTAGTGAAGAGGACTTAGTGTACCTACACATTAGCTGCTCTTCTAAATGAAATACTTGGTTGCTTTAAATTCTCATTCCCTTCTCAGACTCCCTTAACTAGTTAAATCAATGAGTCTTCATTAGTCTCTGATTACTTGCAAAATTTCATTTGAAACATATGAAGTTATTTTTCCTTTTTTTTTCTTCTTGCGGTACGCGGGCCTCTCACCGCTGTGGCCTCTCCCGTTGCGGAGCACGGGCTCCGGACGCGCAGGCTCAGCGGCCATGGCTCACGGTCCCAGCCGCTCCGCTGTATGTGGGATCCTCCCAGACCGGGGCACGAACCCGTGTCCCCTGCATCGGCAGGCGGACTCTCAACCACTGCGCCACCAGGGAAGCCCTGAAGTTAATTTTGATTGAAATGGGAACAAAAAGCTTTTGAAACTGCGTATTATTATTTTTTAAATGAAAGGTTACTACTAGCTTTCAGATGTACTGAACGTTTGTAAATAGGAATTTATAGTGGAATTATGGGAGGGACTTTTGAAATACTTGAGTGGCATTTGATGGGGGAAATCACAGCATTTAAAGAAATATATATATATATATATATATATATATGTGAAATGGCAAGCTCATATGTGCACATTATGTAGAAACCTTTACTATCCAAGTGCCCTCAAATGAGGAAGAATTGACTTAGGTGGTCTCATAAGTTTCTTTCTTTTCTCCTCTCTTCTTTAAAAAAAAAACAAAAAAAACCCCCCTAAGGATGAAGGTAGTTGGAACTCATAGTCAGATATATCATTTTCAACTTGGAATAGGAACTAGAACAGGAAATTGATTTTATATTTATTGTGAAAGC
>NC_139150.1:9647080-9792080 GCF_964270905.1 Leucopleurus acutus | reverse complement strand
TTTAGTTAGTATTCACTTAATTAGAACTGACTGTTTAATGTTTTCTGGGAGGGTATTTATGGTATTTTCTTTGCTATATTTGCATTCTAGAAATTAAGTCCCCCTGCCATTATTCGGTGAGCCTTTCATACATTAGAATGATGAATTGAAAGCAGAAATGGGAAAAAGACTGCAATGCAATGAAAATTTAATCAGCGTCTTCTGCTGCTTTAATAAGGCAAATAATTCTTATTGGCCGCTGTGTTAAGGTTTCTAATATTTAATTCATAACAAACCTTGCATTATTCTGCAGTAGCATCGACAGCTCCACTTTGCTGCCTGCCAACAGGCAACCATAAAAACTTAAAAGCAGATGTAAATGTCTAAAACAAGGAGAATGATTAGATCTAAGGCGGTCAAAAAAATCAACAATATTGTGAAAGAGTTTGATGGATCGCTATATTTATTTAGTGATGCAAAATGATATTAATTAAATTCACTTGAGCAGATTTTTTTTGGGCTTGGAGGTAACCTTCTACAAAGCATGGCCTTTAGTGCCTAAGGACTCTGAAAGAAAGCAAATATCAGTACAGTGTTGATAATGAGCTTCTTTAAACTGGACACAAACTTTGCCATTAATACTAGAAGTATCTGGTTTATATTCCTGTGTATATGAATTCTCTCAGCAAATGCAGTGTTAAAATTGAGCGAATGGAATAAAATGTTTTATCTTCAATTAAACCAGTTTGAGAAAAGCAGTAGCTTCCACAATCTCTCTAATTTTTGTTTGAAATGCCTTAAAAATTTGTCACAGGATTAAAGGGAGTATATGCTTTTATTTCCTAACCTGAATTTAATGATTCTGTAGATAATAGCATTCATCTTTCCAGTTTACCACCTAGATTATCCATATGTTTTGTGTTAGGTTATGTTGGGCGCTAAGTTTGAACTTGAAGAAATGAACAAAAAGATATTGTTACGGAGTACATGTAAACAGCCTGAATCATTCAAAAGGATGTGGGGAAGAGTATTTCTATAGTGTGAAGCCAGAGAAAATGGCAACCTGCCAAAGCTAGGTGCAAGCTCTTGTTACATGGAAGGGTTGGGCCTGTTCTCATTTCTTCTTGAAATGGCTTAATTGGTGTCAGCACCCCAGGGATAAAGGCCTCTAACACTGAAATCCACACGATTCACCCTGTCTCTGCTCAGTGTAGGGAAACTGGTAACAACTGGTGGTGAATGAGGAGTGAACGGTGCTGTAACAATACTCGATGATGTTTGGGATGACAGAAATTAATACGCACTTGCTTGAAGAAAGCAATGATTAATGGCAGTGAGCACGGGAACGCTGTCCCTCCTTTTACTCCACTTTGATGGGGATTGAAAAGCAAAAGGCTGTTTTCATTCTCTGTAGAAAGCAGAGGTCACACAGAGTACATTATAGCAGTTTTTCCTCTCTGGTTTTTTTATTCCATAAATATTATGATAAGCATAGATTAGATTTTTTTTTATGAAAGCTTAAAAGGATATTTTATGTCACTTAAACATTGTTGATTATGCATAAAGAAATCACACATTCTTCTCTTCACATGTTAGATCATTTCCCTTCATGTCAGAATAATTAGTGTAATTAGGAATTAAAAAAGCCCACAAACATGCAGTTGTATTAATGCTGCTTACCATTTTGTAACGAATCAAAAGGGCTTAGTTTTCTAAAGACTGCTAGGACAGGATGGGGACAGGAATGTTGCCGGGGCTTTCACCTTTTTTCTGCCCCTCCTCCGGTTTCTCTCAGTGAATGTTTGACGTAAATATATTTTGCAAGGTACTTGCACTTGTCAGCAGCTTTCTTAGCCATTTGATAAAGATTCTTTATTCTACAAGAAAGCCTGAAATAACAGAACTGTACTTTGGATAATGAATTCTTCATCTGTGGAGAACTTTAAAACAAAGTACAGTGTTGGCATTTTTTTCTTTTGAGTGAGAAGGCTGATATATCTTTTGGATCCGACAGGAAGACATAAATTAATAGAGTTCTGGAGTTCAGTTTCTCATTAATAATCCATTTTGTCATGGTTCTTGGCATTGTCAGCCTAGTAGCTGGTTCATATTTTGCTAAAGGATAAAAGCAGATTATGTCTTAAGGCACAAAACAAGAATAAAGAGTTTATCGCCTTTTGGGGGAAACTACATGCTATAAGAAAAATATTGATTTGCAAAAAGTTTCAGTTTTTAGTTAGAAATACAGTGTACATTTTTCACAGGTACAGCTTTTATTTTAAGATCTGAAATGATTCTTGGAACCTTAGGATATTAGAGTTTTAGATCATTGCTTTGAGCTGCCTTTGCTGATTATTTGCAGAGGTTTGTTTTTCAGGGACAGTTACAGTAGACTTAGGCCTGTTTTTATATTTTGTTTTAGAACTTTATACATTAGGATATAATTATAGTTCAAAAAGAAATTCAGAAAAATCACTGTTTCTCTCTTTGCACTGGTAGTTCTAGATACCCCTCCCTAGTTTCCTAGATTTGGGATCCTTGACAGTTACTGTGAAGGCCACAGAGTTTTTAACTCTAAAAATCTAATCAATAAAATAAAATAAAACAGCCTTATTTCTAAATTGAAAATCCTATAATAACATTTTTTATGGAGGCTCCAGAAACATTATTTATAGACATTGAACCTGATCACAGGTTGTCATAAACGGCATCATTTAAAGTTGTTTGTATTTTAAAGAAATTCTTATAAAATTTAAAACACCACACACTCCCTGATATTCGATAGTATAGTATGGTCACTGGTGAACTGAGATCACACATTATTTAAGGGTAGGAAACAAACTGAAGGGAAATAGGTACAAATAATATCAGGTTTTATTCTTACATTTAAGCATTTTTATTGTTAGTGTGTTATTACAAATCTTTTAGAGGCACATTCTTAGACAACTGAAAAATATGTTTAGTCTTTAAAACTTGGGACCAGTGCTGTCATTCCTAATTATCTCTGCTTTTTTTTGTTTGTTTATTCACTTTTAAACTTCCAAGTAATACATGTGGGTTGTGCAAAGTCATAAATCTAGAGATGATTGAGGTAACAGCTACGAGAAAAAGAGAATGATCTATCTAGGTTGTAAGATTGTTTAGATGTAGGAAGGAGTATTAAATTCTGACCTAATGGGGAAAATACTGGGAGATTTTACTTATCTCCACTGAGAAGGGCTTATTCGTATTATAATTTGAAAATCTTAATGTTTTCAGGGTCTTTAAATTTCATCATTGGGTAGAATTGGGCTAAGTTAGTACTGATGGTGGTATGCTACAAAGATTAATTTAGGAATGGAAGGATGGTATTTTTCTTTTAGTTTCCATTCTCTAGGAGACAGGAAGTTCCTAGAGGGCAGGTCTGTCTGTCTTTTTTTTTTTTTTCCTCTCTTTTCACACAGAACATGCTCAGTAACTTATTTTTAATTAAATAAGTATATGCCTTCACACATTATCTGATGTCTATCTGCTGAATATATTAAACGTGATATTGCATTCTTCTACTCCTTTGTATAGAAATTTATCTTAACTGTAACAGCTATATACAATATAAGAAAACTGTCACAGCTGCTTACCTGGATCTTAAGTAATTTATATGCAAATTATATGTAAAAGTTATTTATAGGGGCTTCCCTGGTGGCGCAGTGGTTGAGAGTCCTCCTGCCGATGAAGGGGACACGGGTTCGTGCCCCGGTCGGGAAGATCCCACATGCCACGGAGCGGCTGGGCCCGTGAGCCATGGCCGCTGAGCCTGCGCATCCGGAGCCTGTGCTCCGCAACGGGAGAGGCCACAGCAGTGAGAGGCCCACGTACCGCAAAAAAAAAAAAAAAAAAAAAAGTTATTTATATGTTTTACTTCTCCCATTATTATCATTAATCATAATGTTTATGGTAAAAAGAGAAAAATCTGTGGTGAAACTCTTGTTAACATGCTTGGAGTTGAATGAAGTTTTTACTTTAAAGTTAGTTATGTTAATACATAATCTGTTTCATGGCTGGGATATATTTGTGTGTTTCCAAATAAGTAGTTTTGAATTAAGATGATTTAAGACTTGTTCTTCTATAGAGTTGGGAAGGACATTTATTTTAGTACATTACAGTGAAATCTAAAAGAGTAGATTTTGACAAGAGACATTTTGCTGACACAGAATATTTTGTTCATTTTGACTCTCAAATAAGTTCTTCTGTCATAATGATTGATTTATATTCATTTTAGACTGTACAGTTTCATAACTGAGTTTTCTATCTATAAGGTACAGAGATCCTTGTTTAAGTTAATGGTAAATTAAATAATTATCTTCAAAGGTGACAGATTGGTCACATGTATTTGACTAGTACAAAGATTAACTTAAGATTAGTTAAATAAAAAAAGTACTATGAATATGAGTTATTGAAATCGAGTGCTAGTTTTAAATTTAGCATGATGGGGGGAACACAATATAGTCAGGTATCATTGACTTAATTGTGATAGTTTTTTGTCCTTTTGGACTTAGTTTTAATTCCATAACTTATCTGCACTAGTCATTGTTGAGCTATTTACTTCCTATTTTGAACCAGCCACTGATCTGCTGCTTCTCATCAGGTGGAAAAACCTGGGAAATCATATTTGGTATTCATTTGCTTTGTTGACTGTAACTCTTAGAGCAATTTGAAACTGTTAAAGAACAAAACCCTAAATATTTGAAATGAAAGGCCATTGGATTTTGTCATGGATTTTGTCATGGATTTGTCATGGATTTTCTCATTTCTACCAAAAGACCATTTCAAGTGACCAGTGAATTTGGTGAAATCTTGAGTTAGATAGTAGCTCTGTAGCTGAGGTATATGTCTAAATCTCATTTGTTAGTAATAAACTAATTGTCAAATATTTTGTTTCATGAAAATCATTAAGACATGGAAGACTTATGACTATTTGATGGAAATTTTATTCCTATTTTGTCCTTATTCTTAGAAAGTCATATGATTAAAATATCTGTAATTTCTTCCATCTAATAGTTAATAAGTCAGTTCATAATCGCCTTTCACAAGTCTCTACACATATGGTACTCCAGAAAGCTGTAGAGCAGGGAATTTTTAATCCTTTTTGGTTATAGCTTCCTTTGTGAATGTGATGAAAGCAATGGATCCACTGCCCACTTCCTAGAAAAATGCATGTACTCACAGAAGTTGGAATACAAGTCCAAGGAGTTTATAGACACCTTGAAAATTGCTCATGGACCCTTCATGGAGACCATGGCCTTAAGTTTAAGAACCACTTTTGCAGAGGTAGATTTTTTAAAAGATCATATTGTGTCCTAATTTGTAACTTCAGACCACTTTCTTCTTGGAACCCTCATGGATTTACTTTCTTACCAGTAGTTCTACAAACTACTCAGAGTATCAATGATTTCTGAGTCTATTGAATGTTTGGCTGTATTCAAGGGAAAGAATCAGGAAAATGGAATAAAATAATTGCATGAAAGGGAAGAGCCAGCTAGCAATGAGATACAGGTGCTGGTAGACCTAGAAAAAAAAGGACAGGGAAGAAAAAAGGAGAAGAAGGAAATCTGACGTGAGTTGTTGAAGGACTTGTTTGGCAATTAGTATATGTTGACTTGTATTGGTTTACAATCTAGGTGTAGGATAAGCGCCTTGTAGGGCAGGGAATTTGTCTTATTGGCAACTCTTTTGCTCCCTGGTGCTTTATAGGGATTCAAGTTTTGCCACATGCTGGAATTTCTCTAAAATACATACAATTCTCGTAATAAATAAAGTAGATGATCTTGAGTAGGAAACTGCATTTAATATGTTAAACTTTCCTATATGAAGACTTATGAAGAAAGTATTTTAGGGTCTTGTGTACTTGCTCCTGGGGTATCTGACCTCACACAGATAATTGGAAAAGGGAAGAGTATTTTACTAGCCTATTCAGATCATTGTGGATATTCTTTCTGATAGTACACCAAAACTTGACAAGTGGTAGTTCCTTTTCTTTTTTTTAGTACACTATTAATATACTTAATACACATTCAGCAAATGGTAGTCCTAGCAGAAATAGTGTTAAAAATAGACAAGTGTTAGTTTCTTAAAGGTTAGTTCAAATGTGGAATCTGAAGACATATCAGTAAACTTTTCTACTCTGTTTTGCTAAAATCTTTTGATCTACTTTGTACTTTGAATGGTTCTTCTACCCATGCATGATTTTGAAACACATACCTTAGTCATTTGGAAAATACTGGTTCACTGAGTTATACATATCTTCCACTTAAATGTTAACACATTTCACTACACAAGATCAAAAAATTACATTTGTTAATATTACCACCAAACTCATCAGAAAAGCTTTTAAGTACTCGGAAGGTGTCACACAGTGGTGACACAAATGTTTCAAAATTCTAATTTTTTCACCAAAGCTTGAATTTTATCATTGGCACCAAAACTGTAGTTGTTTTCTTTGAGGTAGCAGTTTTACTTAGTTCATTTTCCAAAAAATGTCTGCCAGATATCTAAGTTGAAATAACGATAGTTTGTCCGTCTTTGTTTTTTTTTCTTAAGCTGCTGGTTCAGCTTGCAACTCAATTGTACAAGTGCTTTTCTTCATACTTAGTAAGCAGCAGAAGTACTTTCTGTATAATTTCTATTTTATCACACAGAATATTAAAAAGATATGTACTCGAAGTGTAATTAAATTGACAATTTTTACTGTTTCATCAAGGACATTCTGAAGTGAAACTGACTTTTTTTTTAAGCTGCAGTGCCTGGTGATGAAGAATACAATGACTGCTAGTACAGTTTGGTTCCACTGCCTTGCATCAGCGCAAATGTCAACACAGTGAAAAAGGACAGTGATCTCTAAGTATTGTAAAAATAATTTTGAATTTGTGGACCCCTGAGAGGCTCTCAGGAAATCACAGGGGTTCACGGGCTACCTTTTGAGAATTGCAAGTCTATGTAAAGTGAACCACAGATAAAATATAACTTGCCCCAAGTCCATTATTTTATCTTCACTGAAAATATCTGTATGGAAAGATTATCTGAAAAGAAAGAGGTTTTTAGTTTGCTACTCCTGAAGGCAGCAGAATACATCCTTACGTCATTATCATGGTCCTCTGGGAGGATTTATTAAGTGCCTATACAAGCATGATGTTCTGTTGAATATTCTTCAAAGGTAAGACAGTTTTTGCCCTTAGAAAGTGGACCCTATATTCAGTCTTGACTGCACACATAAAAGCAAAAAGGACAGGCCAGTAGATGCACATTGGTTGAGTCACAATTTTCCACACAGATTTAGCCTAAGCTTCCTGGGGTTCCTGAGCAAGGCACAGAGTGGTTATTTACAAATTATGAGAGTTGGGCTATGTGATTTCCGAGGTCTTGTTCAGCTTTAATATTTAACTAAAAGTGTTTTTAAAAGCAGAAGTGGCCTGTTTAATCAAATTGGTATAATTTGTGCTTATTGCCATCACATAGGTTAAGCGTTAATGTTGTTTTCACAGTATTGAAAGATGGAATGTATAGAAGAGGAAATAGAGGGGACTTGTTAATGGAGAAGGCTTCTAGGAGCAAGTGGATTTTAAATGTCAGGGAAGAAGGAATTTGAAATGTAGGGAAATGAACATTGCAAGGTATTTAACATATTTCTGAGAAGTCTTTATTCTCTTTAGTAGAGAAGGAGAATTTGAGTTCAGAAATAACCGTAGGCCTGTAGATTGGAGAATCTGCCAGTGGTATGCCCAGATATTGCCATGTGTAGTATGAACTATTGAAAGATCTCCAAAGTAAAAAGTGGATCCGAACAAAAATAATGTTGGTTTTGCGGTTCTCTTAGCCCCATAAATTATATTTTGACAAGAGAGCTGTAATTTTTTTTTGAAGGGCAAAACAGTGTTTAGGCTTTAAAAGTATTAATTAAAAATATTAATTTTTTAAATTAATTTAATTAAAAGTATTAATTTTTTTCTTTTCAATGAAAAAAAAAACTTACTATATCACCTTAAGGTATTTTCTGATCTTCCTTCTAACATTCTATAAAGAAAGAGTACTATTTAGTAAGGGAAAAAATCTCTCCCAAACCCAGGTGCTCATATTCGGTCTAATACAGTATTAAAATCCTTTTAGTTAAAAAAAAAAAAGAAGCTAGTTGGAGGGACTCAGTAAATCCTAGGAAAGTACTGTTGAGATCCTTAAAAAGGAGAGAGGGCTTCTGTGAAGCAATTTTGTGTTCAGGCAAATCAAACTTGGTAGGTGGAAGAGCTGCTATTGTGGCAATATTTAAGGAAAAAATACTCCAGAGACTATGTATTTTGGAAATATTTGACAACATTAGCAACATCAACTACTGACAAAAAAAAAAAAAAAAGAACCACGTCTTTGGCAAATCTTTCACAGTTGTACCAAGAAAAGCAGCTTCATTGGAACATTTTCATAAACTATCATCAGTTATGCAGCAGCGGCTTCACAAATCAGAAATGATATCTTCAGGCACTGCTGTCAAGTGTAATTCAAATAATACCAGCCTCACATTTGAATAACAGCAGACATTTTGAATTAATTAATCAGATGAGATAGTCTAGGCCTTTTCTCATTAGTCTCTGGGTCAGGCTTGGGAAGATATATGTGTTGGTGATGATATACTTGTCTTTAATCATGATTTATGAAGATTTAGGATTGTGTGTGATTTGTCAAAGGTTCTGGGAAAAGGCTGGTGCATATTTCATTACCTAATCTGAGATTGATTTTATGATGCTAAGAGATATCACACTATTGTTCAAATGTGTGGGAAGTACAGGTAGACACAGCATCTCAGACTTTTTACCGGCTTATCTTTGCAACTGTCAAACAATGCTGTAAACTTTAACTGCTTGTAGTTAACAATTCCTGCTTTAATTATAGGCAGATTTTTCATTCTGTCCAAAGGGAGAAGTTTCAATGCTTATTTAGCTAAAATGCATAGCAGACATTATAACTATGACCTGGTATGAATCATGGGCAAAGTTGGTAAATTTCATGGGTTGGTCATGGTGAAAACATAAAATTTCATGGCTTGTCAAAGATTAATAGAAAAATCCCATTAAAATGGTGCAAATAAGAATAACAAGTAAGGTTACTCTCCTTACATGTTACCTTCCCTCTCAGGACTAATTTTATCAAAATTGAGATGCAAAATTGTATTTTTCTGTTATTTAAGCAACGTTAACATCCTATATTAAATGAAATCATGTATATGAAAATATCTAGTACAGTGCCTGGTATATAGTACGTACTGCATATTTGCTGATTTTCTTTTCTCCTTTTCTACCCACTTTTCTTTCATTCAATTTAATGTTTAAAGCTTTGTTAGCATTGTTTAACCTTTTCTTTTTTTACAGTTTGAACTTTTAATCCTGCTGAGTCTTAATTCCTTGGAGAGTGTTTTATTTTGCAGAGAGGAGTGCAAGTGTGGGGAGCAGCCTGGATAACTAGGGAGGACATATTGTGATACTGAGTTCATGTTGTGTCTGCTTTACAATGTGTTTTATGGCAGCAGTTAGCTGGTAGATACACAAGAAATCAAATATTAACCTCTCAGTGTATATGAAGCATGTACTGCCTAATTCAAAGTGGATCTTTCTGTATCATCTACCTGCTGAGGGCTTACATATTTGTGATAAGTCGTGTCTGGTTTTCATTTCACTCTCAAGGAAACTAAAACGCATATTACATGAAGAATTAAGGAGTAGTAAGATGATTTTCAACCTTGTCATACAAAATAAAAATTTACTTTTCTTTCCCGTTTTAGACAGATGATTGACAGGTATTTTTTAAATTGAAATGGTTGAGTTATGAATAATGATTAGTTCTTTTTCACGTCTACGTTTTGGGAACAGGGTTAGTACTCCTAAAGCAACATTTGGCACATCTTAACACAATTAGAAGCAGACAGTTCTAATTGATGTTCACTTTGGAGTTGGTGTAATAGTTTATAAATAATAAGATGCATTGATATTTGGAGAGATACAGTACTTAAGAGTAGTTTAGGAGGCAGTTTGATGCAGAAGAACAATACTGGTTTTGGAATCCAGCAGATCTGAGTCCCACTTTTAGAACTGCTACTTAATTGATTTGTTACACTTAAGTTTTCCTGAGCTTTAGTGATCTTTTCCCTAATGTGAGGCCACTAATACGTAGTTTTCCAGGTTGTTGTGAGAATTTGAGGTGAGTGTGTATACAGTACCTAATGTGGTGTCTGGTATATCATAGGTGCTTAGTAAATTACAGCTATTGCTGTTATTTAATCTGTTCATTTATATCTTCAAGAAACATGTGAGAACTCACCAAATGCCAGTAACACAAGGTATCAGAGCTACAAAGCAAATGCTTTCCAGTGAGAAATAGAGTGATATTTATAGATAGAGTGTATTTATGTGGATAAATACAAGCTGATTCATCAAGTAAGAAGAGGCAGGAGATGAGACAGGGATCACATCAATGAGGCTTTAATCTGTGTGGGTGAGTAGGGTCTTTATTTTGTGTTTTGGACAGTTACTGATGGGTTTAAGCAAGAGAATGACATGATCAGAGATTTTTTACATAGTTCACTTCGGAAATTATTGGAAGGAATATACTGGTTAGGAGGCTTTTGCAGGTCAGTGATGATGTGTTCTTGTAGTGGGTAATAGTGGGGATTAAAAAAGAGGGAATAATGGTTTTATGAAAACTAAAAAAAGAAGAGGAAAGATTAAATGGTAGATTAGAATTTTTTGGTCTCTCTTCATTTGACTGACTCCTCCTATGTATCCTCAGGATCTTAGCCTGGATGTCCTTCTTCCAGGAAACCTTTTTGACCTCCCCCAAGCCTGTGTTAGCTGCTTATTTTATGTGCTCCGATAGCATTCCGTTTTTTCACTTCTTACTGTGCTTAAGACACTGTATTTTAATTATGTATTTAATTTTGTGTTGCCTTCAGTAAATTGTGAACTCTCTGAGGGCAGAGCTATTGTGTTTTGTTCATCATTGTGTCACCTAGCATGTAGTAGGAAACAGTCAATGTCAATATGTTGAAATGAATTGAATGTAGTATGTGAAGGAGAAGGAGAAAACAAGGACGTCTGTTAATTACTTCTTCCTTTCCAATTCAGGTGCCATTTACTTATTTATTTCTGCATTGACCTGGCTAGAACTTCCACCACAGTGATGAAGAGCATGGTGAAAATGGACATCCTTGTCTTGTTCTTGATCTTAGAAGGAAAGCTTCCAGTGAATTGAATATTGTGGTAGTTGTGGATTTTTCGTAAATGCCCTTTATTATGTTGAGGAAGTTTCCTTCTACTCCTAGTTTTCCAAGTGTTTTCATTATGAAGGGATATTGTGTTTTGTCAAATGCTTTTTATGTATCAATTGAGGCAACCATTTAAAAAAAAACCTCTGTTTATGTGATATATTACATTGATTGATTTTTGTATATTGAACCACCCTTGCATTCCTGGGATAAATCCCACTTGGTCATGGTGTATAATCCTTTTAAAATGCTCTTGGGTTTGGTTTGCTAGTATTTTGTTGATTATTTTAGTATCTACATTCATAAGGGATACTGGTTTGTAGTTTTCTTTTCTTGTGGTAACTTTGGCTTTGATATCATAATAATACTTGCCTTAAAGAATGAGTTAAAAGTGTTCCCTCCTCTTCTATTTTTGGGAAGAATTTGAGAAGGATTGGTGTTAATTCTTCTTTAAACATTTGTAGAATTTACCAGTGAGGCCATCTAGTCCTGGCCTTTTCTTTGAAGATTTTTTGATTTCTTTTTCAATCTCCTCACTTGGTTTTTTTTTTTTTTTTTTTTTTTTGCGGTACGTGGGCCTCTCACTGTTGTGGCCTCTCCCGTTGCGGAGGGGCCCAGCCGCTCCACGGCATGTGGGATCTTCCCGGACTGGGGCACGAACCCGTGTCCCCTGCATCGTCAGGCGGACTCTCAACCACTGCGCCACCAGGGAAGCCCCTTCACTTGTTATAGATATGTTCAAATTTTCTATTTCTCCTTGAGTCAGTTTAGGTAATTTGTGTGTTTTAAGTAATTTTTCCATTTTTTTCTAGGTAATCTAATTTGTTGGTGTACAATAATTTTTAAAAATTTCTGTATGGTTAGTACTAATGTTCCTACTTTCATTTCTGGTTTTAGTTATTTGCATCTTCTCTCAGGTTTTAGGCTAACTAGAGTTTGTCAACTTTGTTGATCTTTTCAAAGAACTAAAATTTGGTTTCATTGATTCTATTGTTTTTCTGTTCTCTATTTTTTAAATCTCCACTCTAACCTTTATTACATCCTTCTTTCTTCTAGCATTGGGTTTCATTTGTTGATTTTCTATTTTCTTAAGGTGTGAAGTTGGGTTACTGATTCGATCTTTCTTCTTTTTTGATGTAGGCATTTACAGATATATTCTGAGTACTGCTTTTGCTGTATCTTGCAAGTTTTTGTATATTGTGTTTTCTTAAGTATGTCTTATACATTTTTGTTCCTCATTCCATTACCTGCTTCTTTTGTGTTTGATTGTTAAAAAATTATTTATTTACTTATTTAAGTTTTGGCTGCATTGGCTCTTTGTGGCTGCGTGTGGGCTTTCTCTAGTTGTGGTGAGTGGGAGCTCCTCTTTGTTGCGGTGGCTTCTCTTGTTGCGGAGCACGGGTTCTAGGTGCGCAAGCTTCAGTAGTTGTGGCACGTGGGCTCAATAGTTGTGACTTGCAGGCTCTAGAGTGCAGGCTCAGTAGTTGTGGTGCACGGGGTTAGTTGCTCCGTGGCATGTGGGATCTTCCCAGACCAGGCCTCGAACCCATGTCCCCTGCATTGGCAGGCAGATTCTTAACTACTGTGCCACCAGGGAAGTCTCTAATTGGTTTTTTGTAGTGTACCATTTTGACTCTCTTCTCATTTCCTTTTGTGTATATTTTTTAGATATTTTCTTACTGGTTACCGTAGGGATTACAATTAATATCTTAAGTTTATGACACTGTGATTTAAATTGATGTCTACTTAGGTTCAATAACATACAAAACTCTACTGCTATACAGCTCCCATCTTTGTCCTTTATGTTGTTACTGTCTTAAATTACATCTTTATACATTTCATGCTCACTAAAATAGATTTATAGTTTTTAAAATGCGTTTGTCTTTTAAATCATATAGGAAACACAAAGAGGAGTTACAAACCAAAATACAGTAACGTTGGTTTTTATATTTACCTGTGTAATTACCTTTACTGAAATTCTTTGTCTCTACATATGGCTTTGAGTTACTGTCTAGTGTCCTTTCATTTCAGCCTGAAGGACTCCCTTTAGCGTTTCTTGAAGGCAAGAACTACTCACAATGAAATCCCTCCACTGCCTTAGAATGCCTTAATTTCTTTTTCATTTTTGAAGGATAATTTTACTACATATAGAATTCTTAGTAGGCACTTTTTTTTCCCCTTAGCACTTTATGTATATCATACCACTATCTTCTAACTAGCCTTCATGGTTTCTGATGAGAATTTTGGCTGTTAATGTTATAGAGGATTTTTTTGTACATATGAGTTGCTTCTTTTTGCTACTTTCAGCATTCTCTCTTTGTCTTCCAGTGTGGCTCAGTGAGGATGACTTTGTGTTTATCTTTCTTGGAGCTTATCGAACTTCTTCCGTGTGTAGCTTCATGTCTTTTATCATGTGGAAGTTTTTGGCCATTATTTCTTCAAATATTCTTTCTGCCCCTTTCTGTCTCTCTTTTTCTGGGACTCCCATTATATACATGTTTATATATTTGGTGGTGTCCCACTGGTCTCTTAGGCTCTTTTCATTTTCTTTTCCTTTTCTTCTCAAACTGGATAATTTCAGTGGACTATCTTCAAGTTCTGTGATTCTTATGTCTGCTCAAATGTGCTATTGAAACCTTTGAGTGAATTTTTCATTTTGGTTATTATATTTTTCAGCCTCAGAATTTCTGTTTATTCCTTTTTATAATTTTTATCTCTATTGATAGTCTCTGTTTGTTGAGACATTATTCTCCTGGTTTCTTTTAGCTCTTCGTCTTTAGCTCTTCAGGTATATTTAAGACAGTTTATTTAAAATCTTTGTTTAGTATATTCAGTGTCTATGCTTCCTCAGGCACAGTTTGGTTAATTTCTTCTCGAATGTACCATATTTTCTTGTTTCTTTGATTGCTTTGTGATTTTTTTTTGCTTGTTGAAAACCGAACATTTTGAATCATATAAAGTAGTATCTCAGGAAATCATGGTCTTCTCCTTCCTCAAGGAGGGTAATTGTTGCTTGCTGTGGACTCTGACTCTTGTTTGTTTAGGGATTTTTAAAAACTGTTTTTGTAAAGCCTGTGTTTTGTTATTTACGTGCTCTGAAATCTCTTCCTTTAGTTTGTGTTCAGCTAGTGTTTTGATAGAGATTTCCTTTAATGCCAGGAGGAGCCCCCCAAAAAAAGAAGGAAGAGGAGGAGGAGAAAATCATTTCCCAGTGTTTGCTAATTGTCTCTGTTCGGGGCATCCCTTCTTCTGTTAGCTAGGCTATTTGCAACTGTGCCTTAGTCTTTACCCACTGCTTGTGCTGAGATTAGAGATCAACCAGAGGTGAAAGCTTAGGTATTCTTAGGTCTCAGAGCATGTGTCCTGCCCTTAGCATTCACATGACTTTCTAAATTCTAGTGTATGTGGTGCTTTTGAATGCCCTAATTTCCCAAGAAACTTTCTCCCCAGCATTTTCTCCCAGGTTTTCTGTGCTGTATTGTTTCCTTCAACTATCATCTTTTGCCCCTGCTGGCAGCAGGTTTTTCCTTTTTCTTTCTTTCTTCCCCCCTCCCCCCGACTTTTTTTAAAGAATGTCTCCTTTTGCACCATGAGTGTGTTCTAAGTTAGGTGAAAGAGATAAGCACCTTGCATTAGTCCTTCAGGCAGCCCCCATACAGGTCAAAACAAACAGAGTTCTCTGAGAATAAGATCTGCCCTGCTTTCTCCAGAACCAGGGACTCAGTGTTTGCTTGTTTGCTGTAAATTTTTGACTATTTTAGAGTTCTGAAAAACTTGATTCTGACAGCTTTTGTTTGGTTTTTCAGTGTTTCTGTGGAAGGACTGGCCCTTGGAGCTATTTACTCTTGTCTGCTGATCTCACTCTTGAAAGGGAGTTAAGTTTTGAGTTTGTGGTGCCTATGGGAAGGCCCTGTCTACATGTTCTACAGGTAGTTAGAGACAAGAGTTTGAATCTTTCTTTCTTAGGGAGGAGATCTGAGCTATAGATAGGGATTGGGGGGTTATCAGTTTATTGTGGAAAAATGCATGAGTGGATAATATCATCAGAGAGGCTCCAGGGAATCTCACCATAGAGAAAACCACAGTGGAGGCAGAGAACTAATGGTTACAAACTACAAGGAAAACCAGGGGTCTGTGGTAGAGTGAAAACTAAGAAGGTATAGTTGCAAAGAGAGGAGAATGATATCCACTATGAAGATGAAACTTCCCCAGTAAGGTAAAACTGAAACAATGTGTCCTTATCATAAATTGTTTCAATAGAACAGTGACATTTGAATGAAAAGAGGAGGTGAATTGGATGATACTTAGAAGGTAATGCAAGGTTAACATAGATTGTAACATTAGTATATACTTGGGGTTTTTTCTTGGCTGATGGGAGAAAAGGATAGGGGTGAAGTGGATTATGGGGCTTTGTTGTAAGAATAGTTAAGATATTCAACTTTATAATCCATTGTGAATAGGTAAGAGGGCTAAGGCAGAGGGATTTGAGGATTGGTTGACTCAGACTGAGGAACAGGTGGAGTGGGAGAAAGGGACTGAGGCGGTTGGCAGAATAAGAGACTGTGGTCACAGAATGAGACGTTTGAATTTTACTTCAGAGATAGAGCAGTTCCAGGTGATGAGTGAAAAAGTCCAGGATGTGGCCCTAGGAGGTGGTGAGTCAAAGTGAAATGGAGCTTAAGGTTATTAATTTTTAAGGTGGTCAAAGAACTGTAAGGCTAAGATATTAGCTGAAATTCTTATGTTCTCCCCGAAGTCAGCCTAATAGCATGATTTGGGATGGAGAGGAAGACTGAGCTTTGCGCTAACATTTTTAATGAATGTGGACAATTATTAATATTAGTTAATGAACAACAGTGGATGCAGCCTTTCCAAGTTAATTTTTCTTAGATAATTAGTTGTTTCCTATGGAGATAAAGCTATGGTCAGTTTATTTGGAAATAAGCAGTTATTAAGTTAGGAAAATGAAACCCATATAAGCACTTTTCATACCATTAATTTATTCTGCAAACATTTACTGGATGCTTTTTCTTGACCTTGAAGTTGCTCACAGCCTGGGGGTGGGGGGGCAAACATCTAAGTAGACCATTGATATAGTGTGCTAAGTGTCATTCATAGTAGAGTAGTGGTCTCATGTGGGATAGATCCCAAAATCCATTGGGATGGGCAAGAAACCATCAAAACGTCTACTTAAATTTTTCCATTTCACTGTATTTACTTTCTTTATCGTTTTTAAAAATTAATTAATTAATTTTTGGCTGCGTTGGGTCTTTGTTGCTGCGCGCGGGCTTTTCTCTAGTTGTGGTGAGCGGGGGCTCCTCTTCATTGTGGTGCGCGGGCTTCTCATTGCAGTGGCTTCTCTTGTTGTGGAGCACGGGCTTTAGGCGCATAGGCTTCAGTAGTTGTGGCATGTGGGCTCAGTAGTTGTGGCTTGCGGGCTCTAGAGTGCAGGCTCAGTAGTTGTGGTGCATGGGCTTAGCTGCTCCACGACATGTGGGATCTTCCCAGACCAGGGCTTGAACCTGTGTCTCCTGCATTGGCAGGTGGATTCTTAACCACTGCACCACTAGGGAAGTCCCTTTATAGTTTTTTAATGTAAGAGATTTAAGACAATATAAAAAGTATAGATAACATAACAAATATCCATATAGATAGCATGTAGTTTAAGAAATAAAATATTACAGATGCAGTTGGAAGCTGCTTCTTCCATAATCCCATCCTCCTTTTTTTCTTTTCTCCTTCCTCCTCATACTGAATTTGGTGTTCATCATTCACATGAATTTTTTTTCAGTTGCATGTTTTGAACCTTATAAAATTGTTTTATACTGTTCTCATCTTTCTGTGATACGCTTTATTCCCACTCAACATTGATTTTAAGAATTTTCAATATTGATACATTTAGCTCAAGTTCATTTATTTTTCCTGCTGCATAGTGTCCCATAGTATGACTATTCTTTCTTAATTTTCCTGATGGTGGTTGCTTAAATTGCTCTAATTTTTCATATCTTAAACTGCTGTTATAAATGTTCCTTACACATCTTTTTGAGCTCAGTTATCAGTTGTTTCATAAGCAATCAACTCAAACTTATAACAGCTTAAAACAGCAAATATTTATCATCTCACAGTTTCTGTGTGTTAAGCATCTAGGCACAGCTTAACTGGGTGCCTCGAGGTTAGAGTCTCTGACAAGATTAAAATCAGGTGGCAGCAGATCCCCAGTCATCTCAAGGCTTGCCTAGGGTGGGATCTACCTCCTTGCTCACTCACATGGCTGTTGGCAGGCCTCAGATCCTCACTGGCTCTTGTCCAGAGGCATCCTCCTTACGTGGCCTCCATAGGGCAGCTTACAATATGGCAGCAGGCTTCCAGCAGAGTGAATGAGAGAGGGAACCCAACGTAGAAGCCACAGTGTATTTGTAACCTAATCTTGGAATCCCATCACTTCTGCCATATTCCTTTCTGTAGGAATGAGTGTGAATAGCAGGAGGTGGGATCATGCGAGGCATTCTTAGAGGCTGCCTACCACACTGGTTCATAGGGTACACATTATTATCAGCTTTACTAGATGTTGTGAAATCTCTTCCTGAAGTGGCTGTTCTAATTATACTTTACTAGAAAATAAGATTTAAACTTCACTAATGTTTAAAATAGGAATTGGCATGGTGGCTTGTGTTTTAGAGACTTCTTTGTTACTTAAAGTGTTGATATTTGGTATTGGGAAGGAATATTGGGAGTTGCTGGTTTGTTTTGATGTATTGCCAGCTTGTGTTACTGGTTGGGAGTATTTGTATATTATGTTGTTTAGGTCTAACTTAATTTTAAATGCTTGTGAAATGGACGAGTTATCTAAGAAAGATCTGCAAAGAAACACATGGATTGACATAAGAGGAATAATACAAGTGTGTGTTAAGAAAATGGGAGAACTGATACTTCTACTCTTGGTTCTAGCTCTTAGCTGTGTATGAGCGAAAATTAATTATGATGTATAATGTTTGACAGGAAGTCAGTGAAAACATAAAAATCACAGAGACCATTTCTTTTATAATTAAATTATAATATTTATAATTTTTATGTTTGTACTTTATAATTTACCACTGTTGTAACAATAAACCTTACCCTAATTGTATACTATTGTGTAAGATACTAGCTAATAATAGTAGTACATGCACATTTTATATATTTAAATTACATAAATATATATTGGGGTACATGATTGAATTTGTAGACTATTTTACTTAGAATCCTAGAGGTATGAAAAGAATGCTGGAGTAGGAGTAAGGAGGATGAGCAAATGATTGTCTAAAGAAGTTAGGAAAGGCTTCACAAAGGAAGTAGATTTTGATCTCCATCACAAAGGACAGAGAGGAATCTAAATGGCAGAAAAAGAGTAGGGAGGACATTTTTGACAGAGGAAGCAGCATTTACAATGGAATAGATCCTTCAGGGTATGACTTTTTTTTTTTTTTTTTTTTTTTCGGTACTCGGGCCTCTCACTGTTGTGGCCTCTTCCGTTGCGGAGCACAGGCTCTGGATGCGCAGGCTCAGCGGTCATGGCTCACGGGCCCAGCCGCTCCCCAGCATCTTCCCGGACCGGGGCACGAACCCGTGTCCCCTGCATCGGCAGGTGGACTCTCAACCACTGTGCCACCAGGGAAGCCCAGGGTATGACCTTTTGAAGAATAATAACTTCCCTAAGTGGTTAGAGTGAGGATTGTGGGGGAGGTGAAGGAAGATGAGAATGGAGGTGGCCAGAATGTAGGCTCTGTATAGCTAGTAGAGATCAGTTAAGGAGGACATTGGCATGATCCACTGGAACTAAGGAGTTTCTTAGTTTTCTGATTGGAAACTGGCTACTTTGGTATTACAGTGCTATCCTTTAGGTAAAGACTTCAAAGGCCAGCCTCAGTTTACAGCTCCCAGTGATGGGGAACAATGGTTTACCATTGAGAATTTCAGGCTATTGTTTTTGTTTTTCATAAACAATTGAGAGGAGATAAATTTTATTATTATTCTTTAAGCAGCTTTACTGAGGTGTAATTCACTTAAACTGCACATATTTAAAAATTACAATTTGGTAAATTTTGACATGTATATACCTGTGATTCCATCACTGCAATTAAGGTAATGAACACATTCATCACCCCAAACTTTTCTTTGTGCCTTTTAGATGAAGTTTTAAAAATTTAACACTATATTAACATAAGTATTTGTGAAATAAAATCATTCTTGTAGAGAATTTAGTGAGTGGTCACATTTTAAAAGCTTTCTATTACAAAGAACTAAAACATGCACAAACTAGAGAGAATAGGGTAACAGACTTTCACGTGCTTATCACCCAACTTCAGTGTGTGGTAGTGTTTTAAATTTTACTATGATGCTTATACTTTTTGCTTTCTTACAAAAGTAGTGCTTTCTTACAAAAGTCTGAGTGTATGAATTCTTCATTTTACAAATGAGGAAATTAAAACCTGGAGAAATTGAATCAAATTTTTTTTTTTTCTTTTTTTTGCGGTACGCGGGCCTCTCATTGCTGTGGCCTCTCCCGTTGCGGAACACAGGCTTCGGACACGCAGGCTCAGCGGCCATGGCTCACAGGCCCAGCCGCTCCGCGGCACGTGGGATCTTCCTGGACCGGGAAATGAACCCGTGCCCCCTGCATCGGCAGGCGGACTCTCAACCACTGCGCCACCAGGGAAGGCCCCCAAAATTTTAAATTATGGAAATGTTGGAGTGGAAGGGGACGAAAAAACATATTTTTTACTCCTGTGTATGTGAGACCCTTGCTACTCAAAAGTGTGCTCTGTGGACTGGCAGTATGACCATTACCTGGGAGCTTAATAGAACTGTAGATTGTCATGCCCCACCCCAGACATACTGAATCAGAAATTGTATTTTAACAAGGATTCCAGGTGATCGCATAACATTAAAGTTTGAGAAGCATAGTGCTAGGGCAGATTGCCTCTTTGGGCAACAATGAACTTTTAGAATTAAGAATCTTTCTTGAACTGAGGTAGGTAAAATGGAAAAAAATAGAAACCTGACTTTAGTTACTGCTTAGTTTCTGTTATTGAATGATGGCTCATATAATACTATGAGAAGATAATATTTTAGCTTTCCTTATGTCACCATTTTCAATTTATAAGAAAAAAATGATTCTGAGGATAAAATAACAAGTACTCTAAACAATTATAATTACCCATTAATGCCTTTTGCCAGGATTATGTTTGGTCTGTGAAGGGAAGTAGAAGCCTTATGGCTATTTTTTTTTTTTATAGCTCCATAAATTGATAAAACAGGGCAAAACCCAGAGTCTCTCCCACCCTCTCATTCCACAGATAGCAATGCTGGGCAACCAGAAGGCAGAATTAAACACTGTTGAATGTGTATACCAAGGGAGGACCTCATGTTGTGTTCAATCTAACTGGCTAGGAAACCCTTCCATTAGCCTCTTCCTAATGTTTGCACTGAATAAGCCATCACATTTTGAAGGCAACACTGACTGAATTCAGTATTGATGCATTCACTTACCAACTTTTCTGCCTCTGGCAGAACAGTCTTTTACTAATGGTAGTGTACAAACAGCAGCCACTGGCTTCATCCTCATTCTAAAGGAAATGTTGTAATATTGCTTCTATTGCCATATCCCTTATATGTACAAGCCCCATTATAATTCTGTTTTTTGCGCCTGTGCTCCAAAAGCATTTTCTAGATCATGGTTACTTGTTAATGGAAGCCGTTTTGGTATGGTCCCAGGTAAAAACCTGTGCAGGATTGAAATGTGTTCTGAGGTATACTGTGTTAAAGTAAGATACTAGTATCTTAACAAAGAGAAAATATCAGTGCTGTTCTTTTGACTTGTAATGTTTTCACGTATATCACCTAGCTGGTGTTATCTTCAGACCTTTATGGGGAATGATTTGGCAGCTGAAGAAACACTTAGATTCAGAATTTAGAAAAAGAGGTTTTTACTATTCCTTTTTACTATTATATTCTTTCTGATGAAAGCATATGCTCTAGAGCTAACCAGTAAAATAAATGATTCCAGTTTTACTAGATCTTGAGTCCTCAGAGCCTTGTATGTAGTCAAACAATCGTATATAACATGTAAACTACCATGATTCCCATGATGCCTTATTGGATCTAAAGAAACCCATAGGGCTTCCCTGGTGGCGCAGTGGTTAAGAATCCGCCTGCCAATGCAGCGGACATGGTTCAAGCCCTGGTCCAGGAAGATCCCACATGCCGCGGAGCGACTAAGCCCGTGCGCCACAACTACTGAGCCTGCGCTCTAGAGCCCACGTGCCACAACTACTGAAGCCTGCGCGCCTAGAGCCTGTGCTCCGCAACAAGAGAAGCCACCGCAATGAGAAGCCCACGCACCGCAACGAAGAGTAGCCCCGCTCGCCAGAACTAGAGAAAGCCCGTGTGCAGCAACGAAGACCCAACGCAGCCAAAAATAAATAAATAAACAAATAAAAAATAAAATCCATCCATTAAAAAAAAAAAAGAAACCCATATATCAGATCCCATAGTATGTTAATAGAGGGCTTTACCCAGTGGAATTATTTCACTGGCATTGACACTATGAGACTGTGGACCATTAACAACAATACAATTTCCATTTTAATGCTAATGGAAATTTAAAAAAATTTTTTTAATGTAAAATAAATCTTTAACATATAAAGACCCAAATCAATGAAAATAATTTACTGAAGTGCTATCACTTTTAAGCATTATATTTGAGCTTATGATATGAGAGATATAAAAACATGCCATTTGTACATATAGTGAGCAGTTGTTGAAAGTTTGCATCTTCACTATTTTGAATATGAAGGACTAAGAGTCTTCTTGCATGTTCTGGATTGTCTTTACTTAATTTCAGCCTTAACTCTTTTTTAAAAAAAGTTTTTTTTAACATCTTTATTGGAGTATAATTGCTTCACAATGGTGTGTTAGTTTCTGCTTTATAGCAAAGTGAATCAGTTATACATATATTCCCATATCTCTTCCCTCTTGTGTCTCCCTCCCTCCCACCCTCCCTATCCCACCCCTCTAGGTGGTCACAAAGCACCGAGCTGATCTCCCTGTCAGCCTTAACTCTTAAGCTATAAAATCCAGTTTGTGCTTTTGTAGTGTTCTACGTGTTCGTTTTCTTTTATTTGTGGTTATATAATTAGTAATATGTAGTGAAAATATGGTTAGTGTGGGAACAACTCAAATTAAAATTGTAAACTGGACTTGGCATGTATTCATTTCACTACCCAGGGTTAAAGTCCAGAGCCACAGATAGTGGATCTTCACCTTTCTCTCCTGGTATTTTAGCTTTACTGATGATTTGAAACCATAGCAGTTAATACGCTTTAGCCTTTGCTTTTACAGACGAGAAATGGATCTCATACTTATATCACCAGGTTTCAAAACTGTTTACACTGAGTGGGATGGTTTACTACCTCAGGGGTAGTGCATTAAGCCTGTTGCTCTTGAGAATCCATTTTCATCTCTTCTCACCAATTGCTGGGACAGATATGACAAACCTTTAAAGTTGAGTGGAAATTTTCTGTGGGGCGGGCTGTTGTATTAAATTGTTCCTTACCACCACCATGGATGTTGTAAAGACTTGGAAGTGGGTATCCTATGGCTAAGAAAAGAGATTTATTGTTTGTGGTTGGGAGGCTGTAAGGTCTAATATATAGGGAACAGTTTTCTTCCTATCTGCTTATTTCCTTCTCCTTTAAATCATAACTTGAGTTCATCTACTCCAAAGAGATTTTCTTGGTTAACTAACACCAGAAAGCGTTAGCTAAAGTCTTAATTGTGTGTAATGCTGTGAGAGGCTTTGTTTAAAGAGAATTGCATAGTTATTTTATGTATAATTTCTAACTTGCACCAGTATATTCTTATATTTAGGTTTACTATATTTAAAAATTTAGATTTAGTGTGTTTATGTTGAGTGTTGTTTGCAAGCGATAGGGATTGCCTAATTAATATGGTAACCACTCCCCAATAATTCTTAGTTGAAAACCCCATGTTACCATTATGCTAATGACCATTCATTTGTCTCTTATTTCTGCTCATTTTTTAAATTAATAGAATTACAATAATATAGTGACTAAGAAAAATGTTATGAGATATTAATAGTTAATGTCAAAAGAAAAAATACGTAAAATAAGCTTTGAAATTAAATAACCACCACATTAAAGAGGCTGGATTCTGTTTTAAGGACTTATTTAGAGTAAAAAGTAGAGTTTTGAAACGAGGCAGAAGTTTCCAGTAACATTTAAATTACTTAATCAATAAATATTTTTTAATGAGGGCTCCTTTACCTGCTGAAATTAGTTATTACATGCTCTAAATGATACACTGAAGACACAAGAATTCCTTCTGGCTCAACTTTTCTCTCATTTAACTTTAGTTTCCAGAATGTCCTCATTTAGAATTTGTTAATAGCTCATGGATTTGGTCTCTTAGTTACTTTACCTCTACTCAAGGTAAGTTATTTAATTTTTAGAAAATCAGGGCTTCCCTCGTGGTGCATTGGTTAAGAATCCGCCTGCCAATTCAGGGGACATGGGTTCAAGCTGTGGTCCAGGAAGATCCCACATGCCACAGAGCAACTAAGCCTGTGTGCCACAACTACTGAGCCTGCGCTCTAGAGCCCGTGAGCCACAACTGCTGAGCCTGCGTGCCACAACTACTGAAGCCTGCGTGCCTAGAGCCCGTGCTCGGCAACAAGAGAAGCCACCATAATGAGAAGGCTGCGCACCTCAATGAAGAGTAGCCCTTGCTCGCTGCAACTAGAGAAAGCCCACACACAGCAACGAAGAACCAATGCAGCCAAAAATAAATAAGTAAAAATAAATTAAAAAAAAAAGAAAATCAGGTCAACACACTTAACCATGTTTGTAAAGATCAGGAATTCTTAAGGAGAATTTAATATGCTTTCTTTTCCAGTTGTAGATATATAAGAGATCACAAGCAAAACGTTAAGATAACAACAGCAACAAAATTTTTCCGTAGAATCAAGAAATGCCCCTCCAGAATACACATCCAGGTGCGAGGTAGCTTTTATTTTATCACAGTCTCGAAGAGAAATAGCAACTAATTTCACTTTTGTTGACCCTGCTGCTGATTCACAGATTTCCATGCAACTTTTCACAGTATATTTCTGGGGAACAAAGTTCATTGTAGTCTAAATGCAGACATATATTTCTGTATGTTAAGCAAGTATTTTAATACATTATTATTACTTGAGCTAATAATAAGTAGTCATCTGTCAGTGAACTAAAAAGGTACAAAGTTCACAGTAATTCTTACATAGCTTAGTAATTACCCAGGCAGCTTATTAGAAAAGCTGTTTAAATCTAGGATTATGAAATACACTGATGGCTCTTTTACTCCCATGGAGTTTCAAAGGATTGTTAATACATTTGTCTATAATTATACACAAGTTCTCAGAGTCTTCATTAGTGAAATTTATATTCTAAGCCAAAACTGATATCACTTATAAATTGTACTGACTTCTTGCTCCCCCACCCATCCCCTTGATGTTAGTTGTTAAACTTAACATTTCTGTCTTTCCCATATTTCTCTCTCCCCGTTTCTTTAAAAAAAAAAAAAAATCTCAGAATAGTGTGGCAATCATTTATATTTGATTTGTTTTTCAACAAATATTTGCCAAATAAATTTCTTTGGGTTCTGGAAACTTCTTGAGGGAAGAGGGTATGAAGAGATGGAAGAGAGAATAAATTAACTCCATAAAAACAGAAACTTTAATATGTTTTCATTTTCTAATTATTGTTCCATTATGTCATGCCTTTATGTGTTCCTGGAAACACATACACATGCATTTACCATGGCAGCTGTGGTAGTTAATGGACTCTTAAAAGTCATGTTTGGCAATTACTAAACAAATATGTATTTGTTTCTTTCTAATGAAATTACCTTTAACTGCCATCTTTAAAAAAAAAAAAAACAACCCCCAGTTTGTTTAGATTATTGTAAATAACATATACGTATATAATGCTTTAGTACTAATTTTAAAAAACGACTATTGGAACCGACTTTACTCTTCTAAGGTTTTATTTCCATTCCTAAAAATACTTAATTTGGTATATTTACATTTAGCTTTTTTATCTCCTAAGGTATTTTCAGTTGTTTATCTCATGCTACATGCCTCCATTCTGATAGTAAATCACCTGTTGGCCCCAACTTATAAGTTTCGATTATTTCTTTGTTCTTCTCTATTAAGGCAATACATTTTAGATCATGATGCCAAATGTAGATGACCAGAAGTGACATTAATGAAAGAAGCAAAAGAGTTTTTCTGCCTTAGGAGGGGCTTGTCTACTACTTAAATGTGAACATTTTTCCCCTCTAAAATATTGTTTCACTAACTACTGTCTGTTTTCCTTACTGAGTCATCTTGAAGCATTATAGTGTAGGCAAGATTTTCTTTTCCTGAGCATGGATATAATTAGATGACACGTAGAGCAGTCTGAATGTTAACAGATAATTCTCCATTTTGAAAGGCATATATGATCAAGTTTATAGAATGGAATAAAAATGTCATGAGCTAGAATTTAGTGGTAATTTTCTATGTGTTTATAACATCTTTGACCCACAGAACTGAGTTTTCACATCCTTTTAAATCAGGGAGAATTATACTCATTAAATTCAATTTTGTCTAATTTTTGTCACTTTTTTTTCTAGGATGTATACATTCAATATATTTTTCTTGATTCCTTCTTGGGAGGCAGAGCTTCACAAATTAAGCAATTCCATTGTTTCAGTGGTATTTATTACTATTGTCATTGTTAACTCCAATTATTGTTACAACAGTAATAACAATTATAATACTAAATGCTGCAAGATATTTGAGGTTAAAGCTGTAATATAGACCATCAGATCTTAACAACATGGTATTTGGTTCCTGCTTTAACTATGGACTCAGCGATGCTTACTGATAGAGCTATTCCACTCTAAAGAAACATCAGAGAAATTTATACTGAAAAGATAAATAAGGGGGTGATGCAATAAAAGAGCTTGAACATGCAGATAATGAGAAAAAAGCTAAATTAAGCTGGTTCCAGGTTCCTATCTCCAGTTCCTCATGGAATGATGTAGGGTATAAATAGTTATTTACGTGAATACTTTGGTGGTATATATTCTGCTAAGAAACTCTTGGCAAGTCTTACATTGTAATGTTGATCCAGAAAGCAGTTCTTTAATATATTAGTCTTATAACCCTAAGTAATATGTTCTAGCAGTAATTATGCCAATAAAATGCGTATTTGTATTATTTTGTATTATTTTACTGATTTAGTAACTTACCACGTGGAAAACTCTAGAAGCTGGCATATCTGCTGTTCTAAACACAAGTCTGTTAACCAGCACTACCCCAATGCCTTTGTAAAACAAACTGGTTGGAATGGCTGCTGCTATTGGAGAGACTGGTTTTCTCCTGGGGAAGTATTTTTTCTAGTTTCATGGGATGTTTACTAGTAATAATCATTTCAGCATGTAAGTTTTGTCCTTTTTTTCATTTAAAGATTTTACAGGAACACTAATCTGAGCACCAGGAATTAATATAGGCATTCAGTGAATATTTGTTGAATTAAATTTACACAGCTCCTTCTATTTCCTTATAAGCTAGATAAAATGTTTTGTATATATTAATATTAGATTAATATGAACAATAAAGTACCTTGACTGTGCTTTCTATTTTAAAGTATCTCTCTGTTTGCATCCTTCTGACATTTTTTCCAGGCTTCAGGCTGCTGAATTAGGCTGCTCTGTCTTCAGCCAGCAAAATTCCATTGGTGTATGTGTCTACACAAGATACAACACTTTATTCTAGCATGGGAGGAATTTTCCAATCGTTCTCCTATTTTTCATGCCTACAACTCTGCCTTCCTTTTTATTTATTTATTTATTTTTTATTTTTTTGCGTTACGCGGGCCTCTCACTGTTCTGGCCTCTCCCGCTGCGGAGCACAGGCTCCGGACGCGCAGGCTCAGCGGCCACAGCCCACAGGCCCAGTCGCTCCGCGGCACACGGGATCCTCCCGGACTGGGGCACGAACCCGCGCCCCCTGCATTGGCAGGCGGACTCCCAACCACTGCGCCACCAGGGAAGCCCTCTGCCTCCCTTTTTAAATTAAAATTTTTTTTTAATTTTTATAATTTATTTTATTGACGTATAATGGATTTACAATGTTAATTTCTGCTATACAGCGAAGTGATTCAGTTATACATATATTCTTTTTCATATTCCTTTCCATTATGGTTTATTACATGATATTGGCTATAGTTCCCTGTGCTATACAGTAGGACCTTGTTGTTTATCCAGTGTCCCTTTTTTTTTAAATGCAGTTTTGAGAATGACCAAGTAAAAGGATTTCCTTTGAAAATGAGTGTTTGATTTCCAAATGTTTTATTACTTACCATAATTTTCTCCACTATTAACAAAAGACCATAAAATTACAAACACATAAGAAACTGCTGTTCCTGATAAAGGTTTGTTGCAGAAATTTCTCTCCTTCCTCTCATAATAAAATTAGTGATGTATGTTATTGTGTAGTATGTTTTCTTACATTCCATCTCTTTGTATTTGATACTGATAAATTCTCCAGCATTTCCCCTCATAGCAGGCATGTGTTCTGCAAAATGGCCTCTTCTGAGCTCACAAAGCCTCCTTTTTTTTTAAAAAAAATTAGTCTCTTCCTCCCTATCTATATATCTATGCACATATATAAAATGTACAAAGGGACAGATATATAAATGTATATGCATAATCAGAGTATTTTCTTCTGAACTGTATGTAAGTTGTGACGTGATGCTCTGTTGACACTGAAAACTTCAGTGCATATTTTCTAAAGACAAAAATACTGTCTTTTATAGCCATAATATAATTATTAAAATCAGGAAATTAACAATGCTATATTTTTATCTAGTCTATAGGTCTTATTCAAATTTCATCAGTTTTCCCACCAAAGTCTTTTACAGTAAAAGGAAAAAAGGTTATCCTTCAGCACTCAAAGTAGGAACATGAATTACCTTTAGTTTTCATGTCCCTTTAGTCTCCTTTAATCTGGAACAATTCTTTAATCTTTTTTTTTTCTCATGACATTGACATTTTTAAAGAATATAGGCCACTTATTATAAGATATTCTTTTAATTCAGGATTTTTTGATACTTGCAATTAGATTATTACACATTTTTGGCAGGAGCATCACAGAAGTGATGTTTTGTTCTTCTCAGTGATTAGATCAAGAAGCACATGATGTCTCTGTCACTAATATCACTGGTGATATTAACTTTGATCATTACCCTCAGGTTTTTATTTATTTTATTGAGGTATAGTTGACATACAATGAACTGCAGTTCGTCTGAAACATTGAAAACTGCACATCTCCCTGAGTAAAGTTAATGACCTTAGAGCATAGCCTCAGAAATTCTCTGAATTACAGGAAGTTTATGAAATGTAGGGGCGATGTGCTAGCCTGGTTTATCAACAAAGTCACTGTAGGTTGTAATGTTATAAGGGGATGAATAACTGCTGTAAAAGAAGAGCAGACACTCTGACTTTGTAGTCTTTATGTAGACTGAGTGTTGGGCTTCTTTGTTGTGACCATGGCCTTTAAAATGTAGGTTCCTCTTCTGTTATATTTGCTGTCATGAGTTATATTAGTAGCCCACTGTCAGCTCAGTCTTAGGGATTAAAAAAAAACCTATTATAGATAAAAGTTATAGACTGTATATAAGGTAATCAATTTATAAATTAAACTATAATTTATTCAATATTAGTTAAGAATTAGTAACATTCTTTCGTCTGTAGGTTTCTTGTAAGAGTTCATAAAAATTAGAATTTCAGAGTAGGAAGAGATTTCAACTGTCAATCTAGAGTTTTCCAAGCTATATGAGATAACAAGCTTAGCCTTCTGAGCAGCTGAGCTGGCCCTGGAATACCTAGAGCCCTTGTGTTGGTCACCTATGGCTGCAAGTAGTCTTGTCTGTTTATCCTAGTGTGCTGTACACATATTATCCTTTTCTACGGATAGCACGACATGAAGGGATAAGGAGGCGCTGACTATCCAACAACCCATTTAATCTTTTTTTTTTTTTCCATTTAATCTTTGAATCTTCTCTGCTAAATGATGATTCATCCTAGTAATTTATTTGAGAAAAACTCGATATCAATCTGTATGCCAGTCACTGTGCTAGATGTAAGGAATATAGCAGCAAATAAATCAGATAATCTTCTACTTACTGAGCTTTTACATGCTATTGGGGAAATAGACAAAATCCAAGTAAATGAACGATTGAATGAGGTGCTATGCATGAAATGAACAGAATGATGAAAGAGATATTAGGTGAGGCCACTTTAGATGGATTGTTCAAAGGAGATATTTTTGAAGCAGCATCATTTGACTGAGACTGGGATGGTTAGAATGATCAGGCTTCAAAAGAGCTAGGAGAAGAACATTCCAGGAGGAGGGACTAACAAATGCGTAGGCCTGGGTGCAGGAAAGGATTCAGTGTATTTGAGAAAAAGAATGGATGCGTGGGTGGTTAGAGCATAATGTATGAGGAGGGAAGAATGGTATGAGATGAGGCTGGGGCGATGAGCAGGAGTCAGATCACATAGGGGCTTCTGGGCCTAGTGAAGAATTTGGATTTTATTCCAAAGAACAATGGGAAGCCTGTGAAGGGTTTTTTTATTCTTTTTTTTTAAACATCTTTATTGGAGTATAATTGCTTTACAATGGTGTGTTAGTTTCTGCTCTACAACAAAGTGAATCAGTCATACACATACATATGTTTCCATATCTCCTCCCTCTTGTGTCTCCCTCCCTCCCACCCTTCCTATCCCACCCCTCCAGGTGGTCACAAAGCACCGAGCTGATCTCCCTGTGCTATGCGGCTTCTTCCCACTAGCTATCTATTTTACGTTTGGTAGTATATATATGTCCATGCCACTCTCTCACTTTGTCACAGCTTACCCTTCCCCCTCCCCATATTCTCAAGTCCATTCTCTAGTAGGTCTGTGTCTTTATTCCCATCTTACCCCTAGGTTCTTCATGACATTTTTTTCCCTTAAATTCCATATATATGTGTTAGCATACAGTATATGTCTTTCTCTTTCTGACTTACTTCACTCTGTATGACAGACTCTAGGTCCATCCACCTCACTACAAATAACTCAATTTCGTTTCCTTTTATGGCTGAATAATATTCCATTGTATATATGTGCCACATCTTCTTTATCCATTCATCCAATGATGGACACTTAGGTTGCTTCCATCTCCTGGCTATTGTAAATAGAGCTGCAATGAACATTTTGGTACATGACTCTTTTTGAATTATGGTTTTCTCAGGGTATATGCCCAGTAGTGGGATTGCTGGGTCATATGGTAGTTCTATTTGTAGTTTTTTAAGGAACCTGCATACTGTTCTCCATAGTGGCTGTACCAATTCACATTCCCACCAGCAGTGCAAGAGTGTTCCCTTTTCTCCACACCCTCTCCAGCATTTATTGTTTGTAGATTTTTTGATGATGGCCATTCTGACTGGTGTGAGATCTCATTGTAGTTCTGATTTGCATTTCTCTAATGATTAATGATGTTGAGCGTTCTTTCATGTGTTTGTTGGCAATCTGTATATCTTCTTTGGAGAAATGTCTATTTAGGTCTTCTGTCCATTTTTGGATTGGGTTGTTTGTTTTTTTTGTTATTGAGCTGCATGAGCTGCTTGTAAATTTTGGAGATTAATCCTTTGTCAGTTGCTTCATTTGCAAATATTTTCTCCCATTCTGAGGGTTGTCTTTTGGTCTTGTTTATGGTTTCCTTTGCTGTGCAAAAGCTTTGAAGTTTCATTAGGTCCCATTTGTTTATTTTTGTTTTTATTTCCATTTCTCTAGGAGGTGGGTCAAAAGCATCTTGCTGTGATTTATGTCATAGAGTGTTCTGCCTATGTTTTCCTCTAAGAGTTTGATAGTTTCTGGCCTTACATTTAGGTCTTTAATCCATTTTGAGTTTATTTTTGTGTATGGTGTTAGGGAGTGTTCTAATCTCATACTTTTACATGTTCCTGTCCAGTTTTCCCAGCACCACTTATTGAAGAGGCTGTCCTTTCTCCACTGTACATTCCTGCCTCCTTTATCAAAGATAAGGTGACCATATGTGCGTGGGTTTATCTCTGGGCTTTCTATCCTGTTCTATTGATCTATATTTCTGTTTTTGTGCCAGTACCATACTGTCTTGTTTACTGTAGCTTTTTAGTATAGTCTGAAGTCAGGGAGCCTGATTCCTCCAGCTCCATTTTTTATTCTCAGGATTGCTTTGGCTATCCAGGGTCTTTTGTGTTTCCATACAAATTGTGAAATTTTTTGTTCTAGTTCTGTGAAAAATGCCCGTGGTAGTTTGATAGGGATTGCATTGAATCTGTAGATTGCTTTGGGTAGTATAGTCATTTTCACAGTGTTGATTCTTCCAATCCAAGAACATGGTATAGCTCTCCATCTATTTGTATCATCTTTAATTTCTTTCATCATTGTCTTATAATTTTCTGCATACAGGTCTTTTGTCTCCTTAGGTAGGTTTATTCCTAGATATTTTATTCTTTTTGTTGCAGTGGTAAATGGGAGTGTTTTCTTGATTTCACTTTCAGATTTTTCATCATTAGTGTATGGGAATGCCAGAGATTTCTGTGCATTAATTTTGTATCCTGCTACTTTACCACATTCATTGATTAGCTTTAGTAGTTTTCTGGTAGCATCTTTAGGATTCTCTATGTATAGTGTCATGTCATCTGCAAACAGTGTCAGCTTTACTTCTTCTTTTCCTATTTGGATTCCTTTTATTTCCTTTTCTTCTCTGATTGCTGTGGCTAAAACTTCCAAAACTATGTTGAATAAGAGTGGTGAGAGTGGGCAACCTTGTCTTGTTCCTGATCTTAGAGGAAATAGTTTCAGTTTTTCACCATTGAGGACGATGTTGGCTGTGGGTTTGTCATATATGGCCTTTATTATGTTGAGGAAAGTTCCCTCTATGCCTACTTTCTGCAGGGTTTTTATCATAAATGGGTGTTGAATTTTGTTGAAAGCTTTTTCTGCATCTATTGAGATGATCATATGGTTTTTCTCTTTCAGTTTGTTAATATGGTGTATCACGTTGATTGATTTGCATATATTGAAGAATCCTTGTATTCCTGGAATAAACCCCACTTGATCATGGTGTATGATCCTTTTAATGTGCTGTTGGATTCTGTTTGCTAGTATTTTGTTGAGGATTTTTGCATCTATGTTCATCAGTGATATTGGCCTGTAGTTTTCTTTCTTTGTGACATCTTGGTCTGGTTTTAGCATCAGAGTGATGGTGGCCTCGTAGAATGAGTTTGAGAGTGTTCCTCCCTCTGCTATATTTTGGAAGAATTTGAGAAGGTCAGGTGTTAGCTCTTCTCTAAATATTTGATAGAATTCGCCTGTGAAGCCATCTGGTCCTGGGCTTTTGTTGGTTGGAAGATTTTTAATCACAGTTTCAATTTCAGTGCTTTTGATTGGTCTGTTCATTTTCTCTTTCTTCCTGATTTAGTCTTGGCAGGTTGTGCATTTCAAGAATTTGTCCATTTCTTCCAGGTTGTCCATTTTATTGGCATAGAGTTGCTTGTAGTAATCTCTCATGATCTTTTGTATTTCTGCAGTGTCAGTCATTACTTCTTCTTTTTCATTTCTAATTCTATTAATTTGAGTCTTCTCCCTTTTTTTCTTGATGAGTCTGGCTAATGGTTTATCAATTTTGTTTATCTTCTCAAAGGACCAGCTTTTAGTTTTGTTGATCTTTGCTATCATTTCCTTCATTTCTTTTTCATTTATTTCTGATCTGATCTTTATGATTTCTTTGCTTCTGCTAACTTTGGGGTTTTTTTGTTCTTCTTTCTCTAATTGCTTTAGGTGCAAGGTTAGGTTGTTTATACGAGATGTTTCCTGTTTCTTAAGGTAGGATTGTATTGCTATAAACTTCCCTCTTAGAACTGCTTTTGCTGCATCCCATAGATTTTGGGTCGTCGTGTCTCCATTGTCATTTGTTTCTAGGTATTTGTTTATTTCCTCTTTGATTTCTTCAGTGATCACTTCGTTATTAAGTAGTGTATTGTTTAGCCTCCATGTATTTGTATTTTTTACAGATCTTTTCCTGTAATTGATATCTAGTCTCATAGCATTGTGGTCGGAAAAGATACTTGATACAATTTCAGTTTCTTTAAATTTGCCAAGGCTTGATTTGTGACCCAAGATATGATCTATCCTGGAGAATGTTCCATGAGCACTTGAAAAAAATGTGTATTCTGTTGTTTTTGTATGGAATGTCCCTTAAATATCAATTAAGTCCACCTTGTTTAATGTATCATTTAAAGCTTGTGTTTCCTTATTTATTTTCATTTTGGATGATCTGTCCATTGGTGAAAGTGGGGTGTTAAGTTCCCCTACTATGAATGTGTTACTGTTGATTCCCCCCCTTTTTTTTACCTTTGCGGTACGCGGGCCTCTCATTGTTGTGGCCTCTCCCGTTGCGGAGCACAGGCTCCGGACACGCAGGCTCAGCGGCCATGGCTCACGGGCCCAGCTGCTCCGCGGCATGTGGGATCTTCCCTGACCAGGGCACGAACCCGTGTCCTCTGCATCGGCAGGCAGACTCTCAACCACTGCGCCACCAGGGAAGCCCTCAATTTCCCCCTTTATGGCTGTTAGTATTTGCCTTATGTATTGCGGTGCTTCTATGTTGGGTGCGTAAATATTTACAATTGTTATATCATCTTCTTGGATCGATCCCTTGATCATTATGTAGTGTCCTTCTTTGTCTCTTCTAATAGTCTTTATTTTAAAGTCTATTTTGTCTGATATGAGAATTGCTACTCCAGCTTTCTTCTGATTTCCATTTGCATGGAATATCTTTTTTCATCCCCTCACTTTCAGTCTGTACGTGTCTCTAGGTCTGTAGTGGGTCTCTTGTAGACAGCATATATATGGGTCTTGTTTTTCTATGCATTCAGCCAGTCTGTGACTTTTGGTGGGAGCATTTAATCCATTTACATTTAAGGTAATTATCGATATGTATATTCCTATTCCCATTTTCTTAATTGTTTTGGGTTTGTTATTGTAGGTCTTTTCCTTCTCTTGTGTTTCTTGCCTGGAGAATTTCCTTTAGCATTAGTTGTAAAGCTGGTTTGGTGGTGCTGAACTCTCTCAGCTTTTGCTTGTCTGTAAAGGTTTTAATTTCTCCATCAAATCTGAATGAGATCCTTGCAATGAACGTCAGTAGAAGGAGGAGAGTACTTGTGCTTTTTGTTGTTTTGGTTTTTGGTTTTTTTGCAGTACGCGGGCCTCTCACTGTTGTGGCCTCTCCCGTTGCGGAGCACAGGCTCCGGACGCGCAGGCTCAGTGGCCATGGCTCACGGGCCTAGCTGCTCCGCGGCATGTGGGATCTTCCTGGACCGGGGCATGAACCCGCGTCCCCTGCATCGGCAGGCGGACTCTCAACCACTGCGCCACCAGGGAAGCCCAATATGTTTTCTTTGTATTTAATTTTTGATAGTTTAATATGTGTCTTGGCATGTTTCTCCTTGGATTTATCCTGTGTGGGACTCTGTGCTTCCTCGACTTGATTAACTATTTCCTTTCCCATATTAGGGAAGTTTTCAACTATAATCTCTTCAAATATTTTCTCAGTCCCTTTCTTTTTCTCTTCTTCTTCTGGGACCCCTATAATTCGAATGTTGGTGCGTTTAATGTTATCCCAGAGGTCTCTGAGAGTGTCCTCAGTTCTTTGCATTCTTTTTTCTTTATTTTGCTCTGCAGTAGTTATTTCCACTATTTTATCTTTCCGGTCACTTATCCATTATTCTGCCTCAGTTATTCTGCTATTGATCCCTTCTAGAGTATTTTTAATTTCATTTATTGTGTTGTTCATCATTTCTTTGTTTCGTCTTTAGTTCTTCTAGGTCCTTGTTAAATGTTTCTTGCATTTTGTCTATTCTATTTCCAAGATTTTGGATCATCTTTACTATCATTATTCTGAATTCTTTTTCAGGTAGACTGACTGTTTTCTCTTCATTTGTTAGGTCTGGTGGGTTTTTTATCTTGCTCCTTCATCTGCTGTGTGTTTTTCTGTCTTCTCATTTTGCTTATCTTACTGTGTTTGGGGTCTCCTTTTTGAAGGCTGCAGGTTCCTAGTTCCTGTTGTTTTTTGTGTCTGTCTCCTGTGGCTAAAGTTGGTTCAGTGGGTTGTGTAGGCTTCCTGGTGGAGGGGACTAGTGCCTGTGTTCTGGTGGATGAGGCTGGATCTTGTCTTTCTGGTGGGCAGGTCCACGTCTTGTGGTGTGTTTTGGGGTGTCTGTGGCCTTATTATGATTTTAGGCAGCCTTTCTGCTAATGGGTGGGGTTGTGTTCCTGTGTTGCTAGTTGTTTGGCATAGGATGTCCATCACTGTAGCTTGCTGGTCATTGGGTGAAGCTGGTTGTTGGTGTTGAGATGGAGATCTCTGTGAGATATTCGCCATTTGATATTACGTGGAGCTGGGAGGTCTCTTGTGGACCAGTGTCCTGAAGTTGGTTCTCCCAGCTCAGAGGCATAGCACTGACTCCTGGCTGCAGTACCAAGAGCCTTTCATCCACACGGCTCAGAATAAAAGGGAGAAAAAGTAGAAAGAAAGAGGATAAAATAAAATAAAGATAAAATAAAGTTACTAAAATAAAAATAATTATTAAGAAAAAAATTTTTTTTAATTAAAAAAGAAAAAACAAACCAACAAACAAAAAAACTGACGGACAGAACCCTAGGACAAATGGTGAATGCAAAGCTATACAGACAAAATCTCATACACATATACACTCACAAAAAGCGGAAAGGGGGTAAAAATAATATATCTTACTCTCAAAGTCCACCTCCTCAATTTGGGATGATTCGTTGTCTATTCAGGTATTCCACCGATGCAGGGTACATCAAGTTGATTGTGGAGATTTAATGTACCGCTCCTGAGGCTGCTGGGAGAAATTTCCCTTCTGTTCTTTGTTCACACAGCTCCCGGGGTTCAGCTTTGGATTTGGCCCTGACTCTGCATGTAGGTCGCCGGAGGGCGTCTGTTCTTCGCTCAGACAGGATGGGGTTAAAGGAGCAGCTGATTCGGGGGCTCTGGCTCACTCAGGCCGGGGGCTGGGAGGGGCATGGAGTGCAGGGCGAGCCTGTGGCGGCAGAGGCCAGCATGACGTTGCATCAGCCTGAGGTGCGCCATGCTTTCTCCCTGGGGAAGTTGTCCCTGGCTCACGGGACCCTGGCTGTTGCGGGCTGCACAGGCTCCCGGGAGGGGAGGTGTGGATAGTGACCTGGGCTCGCACACAGGCTTCTTGGTGGCTGCAGCAGCAGCCTTAGCGTCCCATGCCTGTCTCTGGGGTCCGCGCTGTTAGCTGCGGCTCTTGCCTGTCTCTGGAGCTCCTTTAAGCAGCGCTCTTAATCCCCTCTCCTCGAGCTACAGGAGACAAAGAGGGAAGAAAAAGTCTCTTGACTCTTCGGCAGGTCCAGACTTTTTGCCGGGCTCCTTCCCAGCTAGTCGTGGTGCACTAACCCCTTCAGGATGTGTTCACGCCGCCAGTCCTCTCCCTGCGATCCGATCGAAGCCCGAGCCTCAGCTCCCAGCCCCCACCTGCCCTGGCCGGTGAGCAGACAAGCCTCTCGGGCTGGTGAGTGCCGGTCGGCACTGATCCTCTGTGCGGGAATCTCTTCGCTTTGCCCTCCGCACCCCTGTGGCTGCGGTCTCCTCCATGGCTCTGCAGCTTCCCCCCTCCGCCATCCGCAGTCTCTGCCCGGGAAGGGGCTTCCTAGTGTGTGGAAACCTTTCCTCCTTCACAGCTCCCTCCCGCTGGTGAAGGTCCCGTCCCTATTCTTTTGTCTCTGTTTATTCTTTTTTCTTTTACCCTACCCAGGTACGTGGGGAGTTTCTTGCCTTTTGGGAGGTCTGAGGTCTTCTGCCAGCGTTCAGTGGGTGTTCTGTGGTCTTCTGCCAGCGTTCAGTGGGTGTTCTGTAGCAGTTGTTCCACGTGTTGATGTATTTATGATGTATCTGTGGGGAGGAAGGTGATCTCCACGTCTTACTCTTCTGCCATCTTCCCCCCTCCCAACCCTGTGAAGGGTTTTGAAGGCATAACCTTTGGTAAGATTCTTAACCTCTTTAAACTTAAGTTCCTAATCTAAAATGTTTAACAGTGTGTTACCTACCTTAGGGCTGTTGTGAGGCTTACGTGATTGAATTCGTGTGTCATTGTCTAATTAGTTCTTAATAAATATTCTGGATTATTATTATTAGAACATACTTTCTATTGTAGGGTAGTGGTAGTTCATCAAACTGTTCTCATTATTAAATATCCTTCAAGGGCTTCCCTGGTGGCGCAGTGCTTGAGAGTCTGCCTGCTGATTCAGGGGACACGGGTTAGTGCCCCAGTGTGGGGAGTGGCTGGGCCCGTGAGCCATGGCCTCTGAGCCTGCGTGTCCGGAGCCTGTGCTCCGCAATGGGAGAGGCCACAGTGGTGAGAGGCCCGCGTACCGCAAAAAAAAAAAAAAAAAAAACCTTCAAGATTATCTAGTTCTGTGCTTATCAGTCAAGTTTTTTATTATTTATTTGATTTCCTAAGTACACTAGGAGTAGAATGAAGTTTCCTGAGTAGAATATATTAGTATGTTAACAAAAGAGACATCTCTTTTTTAAAAATAATTAATACATTTCTATTCTGGTTTATATATCAGTGTTTTATAAATTGAGCTATTAAATCTCATCTCTGGGTATGTGAATAAGGTCTACTTGTGGATCAAGTGTAGATAAAGTCCAGATATAGATAAAGTACTTTCCTGACGTTCAAGACAAAATAGGAGATTCTGAATGGTGATAAATCATTACATACATACAATGTTTACTTTCAAACCTTCTTTTGTTAGTCTACAATTATAACATTTTTCCAGTGGAAAATCTAAAAAATTGTTGCTTGACAGAATCGTAAGTAGTACCCTTAATCTTTTTTTCTGCAACTTTAAAGTTACAATCTATTTTAATTGTTCATGGAAGTTATGTTCCATAAAGTTGCCTTGAATACTGAATTAGTGAATCCTGAACCATTGCTCTTAAGGGAAATATGGGGTTAGGTTCCTGTGAGTCTCTGGTCATAACTTTTTCAAATTCATCAATGCATAATCTTGTTTTATGTGTATTTCTGTTTAAAGTCACTTATTTAATATATATTGTTGATACATTAACATTGAACTCATGGCCAATGGGACTATAACTCATGCCTAAATAAAACTTTTCTAATATACATATTTTCTCTGTAAGGATCCTCACATTTTTCTTGTACTTAAGAATTCTAGACAACATTTCAGTACTTTGCTTGGGGCTCATTTAAAATAACGAAATCGGGGCTTCACTGATGGTGCAGTGGTTGAGAGTCCGCCTGCCAATGCAGGGGACTCTGGTTCGTGCCCTGGTCCGGGAGGATCCCACGTGCCGCGGGGCGGCTGGGCCCGTGAGCCCTGGCCGCTGGGCCTGCGCGTCCGGAGCCTGTGCTCCGCAGCGGGAGAGGCCACGGCAGTGAGAGGCCCGCGTACCGCAAAAAGAAAAAAACCAACCAACCAAACAAACAAAAACAAATAAAATAACGAAATCACCAGCAAGAAGCATAAAAATGTGAGAACATTGACTAAGTAAACTGCAAAAAGGACTCTTGCTGAAACAAGAAGAGAGCTGAAACAAGAAGGTGGAGCATTGCCCTCTTCAACGTCAGCTGAGAACATGCGTATCTGGCAACTCAAAAATGTTCTCCACTCTGCACATATACATATCTGCAAATGACTTCTAAAGTACCTGAGTATTGATTTTAGGGTTACAAATAAACTTTACTGATTAGGTGAATTTGTAACTGCAGATTGATTATAACTGTTTTACTTTTGGAAAACAATTCATTTAAAATTTATTTCTGGATGGGGAGATGTGGTATGGACTAACATTTGATTAGTTATTCTTACATTATTTTTTATCTTGATACTGATTTTTTGGGTAAAAACCTGTGGTCCTAGCTATTTTCTTTGTAGCCATTTGGTTCTCTTTGTAGCTATAATGCAACTGTACTTCTGAGGATAGTCTAAGTTCTTTACATTCTTGAAGACAGTTACCATCTCAATAAAAAAAAAAACAAGGAAAAAGGCAAATAAACTTTAAAACGTAGAAGACAAAATAGAATGTCTATGACCTCATAGTAGGTTCTCTTAAACGGAACACAAAAATCACATCTAAAAGGAAAAGGTTGATAAATTATCCCTAAGTTACTTTCAGTTACATTAAAGTGAAGAATTCTGTTCGTCAGTATAAACTGTAAAGAAAATGAAAGTAAAGCCACGGAGTGGAAGAAGATACTACAATGTAGATCACTGTAAGTGATTAATATTAGGATATATAAAGAACTCCTACATTTTATTAAGAAAAAGACAACCTGATAGAGAAATGAACAAAAAGCTTGGTTACTTTATGAAAGAAGAATTATAAAGAATACAGTCAGTTCTGTTGTAATGCTTACTTTGAACATGTGAGTGTTCCAGTGCAATTGATATATTAGGGAATAATTTGGGCATGATGGAAATTTCAGTTTGCTTGTGTGTGATTTCGTCCTTGAGAAACACTAGGTGAATGCAGAAAAGTACACCCAGCTGAGATGCCACATAGGAATACGCAAAATGCACACACCTCAAACATCTTTCAGCTACGTCACTCAGTTCACTGAGTGTGTTACAAGCCACCCCCATCCCGTCAACATGTAGTGCTAGAATTTTCTGTCTGATTTCAGATAACTGCTTCCATCATTTGACAGTAACTCAAAAGTTGCAGCCTTTGCAATGCCCAGTTCTTTAAGCAAACTTCAGGTCTTTTTCAATGTAGTATGTTGTGTTTATTGTAGTATTTATGTATTTCTTAATCATTTAACATGTATAAAACTTGGCTCTCTTTATTAGATTCCTACCTTTTTAAAAAACCATTGACCCCCTTTCCCCCATAAGCTCTGTGGTTTTTATTACACAATTTTGCATAGCTCAGTGATTCTAGAGAAGCATATGTTGTGTTATAGCAGAACTGACTGTACATACACTATGATTCCTTTTATATAATATTCAAAGACATGTAAAACTCAACTTGTATATGAATATGATAAAAATCTAAAGGGGATCAAGGGAGAGGGACAAGGATGGGATTGGAGAGTGGCGCCCAGAGTTCTTTCAAAGATAATGTTAGACTGTGTCTTCAACTAGAGAGCAGGTACAGTGGGTAATGGTTGCTTATTATTTTTGTACCATACATATATTTTACTGAGATAATTCACACACCATACAATTCACACACAAAGTGTGTATAATTCAGTGGTTTATTCTCAGAGTTGTGCAACCATCCCTGTGGTTTTAGGACACCTTTGTTACCCCAAGAGGAAACCCCATACTCATTAGCAGTTACTTTCCATTTCCCCCCGAAACCCCAGTCACCCACTTAGGCAACCACTAATCTCCTTTCCCCAGTCACCCACTTAGGCAACCACTAATCTCCTTTCCATCTCTATAAATTTGCCTATTCTGCACCTTTCACATAAACAGAATCATACAATTTGTGGTCTTTTGTGACTGGCTTCTTTCATTTAGTAGAATGTTTTCAGGTTTCATTCATGTTGTCACATGTATCAGTGCTTCATTTCTTTTTATGGCTGAATAATATTCCAGGGATATACAATATTTCATTTATTCATTCATCAGCTGATGGATATTTGGGTTGTTTCCTCTTTTTGGCTGTTACAGTAATGCTGCTATGAACATCTGTGTTCAAGGTTTGTGTGGACATGTTTTCATTTCTCTTGAGTACATACCCAGGAGTGGAATTGGTAGGTCATATGGTAACTCTATGTTTAACCCTTTGAGGAACTGCGAGACTGTTTTGCACAGCACCTGCACCATTTTGCATTCCCACTAGCAGTATAGCATACATATACTTTATATGTTTTCCTTATGTCTACTCAGTACATTTTTAAAAAGATAAATGGGACAATTCAAGTGGGTTGCAATTTTTTCTCTGTAAGTAGAAATGTTGGAATGACAGACTCTCCGAAGGTTGGGTGTAGGGATCCTATCAGATGATAAACTCTAGTTCAACATTTGGAGCTCTGCATTACTGGACCTTTGTAGAACCCTGGGTTAATTTGTGAAGTAAGAAAACCTTGTCTTCAGCAGACTTCCCATATTCTAAACCTCCCTTCACTCATTCTTCTAGGTGCTTCCTGATTTCGTGCTATCCCTCTGAAAGCGTAATTGTACACATTCCCTAATCACCACTCCCTTCTCTTTGCTTTTATAAAGCTTTCCACTTTCTCAGTGTTTGTCTCTGAGACAAGTACTCTATAGTAACTTACTCTTGACTGATGTTAGGTTAATGTTTTACAGTTCTCAAGGGATTTATAATTTAAAAGACAGTTTTGTTCAAAGAATATATTTTATGATGTAATTTTAAGCTGCTGGGCAGGAATGAGTAGATACATGCATTTTGTGTGTGTGTGTGTGTGTGTGTGTGTTGGGGGTGGTGGAGGGGAGGGATAAGTAGCTCTTTATAGTAACCAGTAAACCATACATGTAACCTTCTGAACCTGTGAGGTCTGTGATCTTCATTCTGACTATGCCTGACTACTACTAAGTGTCTTCCTGTGTTAAGTAGACCTCTTAGGCCAATTTTCAGTGATCTTAGACTATAGTGGACTTTTGGATATTTTTTTTTATATGTAGTTACTCAGCTTTTTGAATATCTGTCCTTTATGGGGAAAAATCCTACTTTTGGTTCTGCATCCCCAAGCCAGAAGACAATTTCTTTATGTTCTTTGTAACCAGAGCTCAGGCATGCGATTCAGACCCACCCAATCAGATGCAGTCACTTGAGTTTGGGAGAGAAAAGTGTGAAGAAGATGGTGCAGTGTGGAATCTGTTCCTAATGAAGGGAGATCTGGCATAGAGATTGACTTTCATGGGTTGCAAATGGTGGAGGGCATAACATGGCATCTTCAGCTCCCAATATGTGAGCTGTGGTTCTCTTGCCTAGTAGCAGTCTTGCATGAGGATGTGGGTGTTGCAGTTTACATAGGCATCAGGCCCTCCTGGGAATTCTGTAAGCTCTGTAATATCTTTCCGAAATTCCTCTTCTACTTAAACTCGCTAGCATTGCCTCCATCTCTTTATTGATTCCTCAGACTCTTGCTTAGCTGGTGGTTAAATCGTTATCTAAATGATAAACATGAGATCCAGATCTTACTTGGCTGGAGAAGGCCTGTCCAGTAGCTTCTCAACTGGCCTTTAAAAATTAGATATGTTTTATGAACTATTGAAAGCATACAGAAAATTAGTGAGTAATAAAATGAACAGCCATGTCCCACACTGAGGTATTAAAATTATACATGTAGTCATATTTACTTCAGATTTTTTAAAAGAGGAAAACATTACAGATATAGTCTAATTACTTGACTCTTAATTGACTAGGTTTGCTTTATTCTTTTCCGTGTACAAACTTAGGAGTTTCACATTCTATTTCTCTTATTTTAGTGAGTATCAGCATACATTTCTTTTTTTTTTTTTAACATCTTTATTGGAGTATAATTGTTTTACAATGGTGTGTTAGTTTCTGCTTTATAACAAAGTGAATCAGCTATACATATATCCCCATATCTCCTCCCTCTTGCGTCTCCCTCCCACCCTCCCTATCCCACCCCTCCAGGTGGACACAAAGCACCGAGCTGATCTCCCTGTGCTATGCGGCTGCTTCCCACAACTATCTGTTTTATATTTGGTAGTGTATATATATCCACAGCATACATTTTTTTTAAAATTAATTATTTATTTTTGCTGCGTTGTTGCTGTGCGCGGGCTTTCTCTAGTTGCGGCGAGCGGGGGCTACTGTTTTGTTGCGGTGCGTAGGCTTCTCATTGTGGTGGCTTCTCTTTTCAGAGCATGGGCTCTAGGTGTGTGGGCTTCAGTAGTTGTGGCATGCGGGCTCAGTAGTTGTGGCTCACGGACTCTAGAGCGCAGGTTGCATTGGCAGGTGAGCTGTGGTTCTGCATTGGCAGGTGGATTCTTAACCGCTGTGCCACCAGGGAAGCCCCACAACATACATTTTTGTCTTAACCAAAGTCCAAAGTTATTTAGTGTCTTACCCTTCTAGTCAATACAAGGGCTTGAGGGCTTACAGTCATCCCTCCTACCCCTGTCCTACATATGTATGTAAGTTGCAAATAACGAAAACCCCAACTATGATTGTTTAAGCAAATCATGATTTCTTTTTGCTACATAACAAGAGGCCCTGAGGAATACAGTTTGGTCAGCAACTCATTAATGTTGGAACCATTGTCTCTGTAATTCTCATGGTTAACGAAGCCCTTCAAGCTGTCTTATGTATTTTTTTGAAATGAATTCATTATTCTTTGAGCAGTTCCTTATGTTCTGGTCCAACAAGATGTTCCAAGTTTATCTTGTATTTTCCCTGCCCCAGCCCTAGAATCAGCCATATTCTGTAAGTATCCCTGGTTTCTTTTAGTGGAGAATGGCGTGTAGAAACCAAGAATTGCAAACAAGACATGCTCATTGCTATTGAGTGTTGCTACTCGTGGGTCCCCAAAGATCTAGAGAATACACACACACACAGCATATATACATATCAATACATACACACACTTTCAAAAGAAGTTTAAATCCCTGTCTGTCTACCTGTCTACCTATCTATCTGTCTGTCAAGAAACCCATGAATCCACTTCAACACAACAAAGTTTTAATTTTCTCCTGTTTCATGTTTGTAACTCCCTTCTTTGACGGTGAGAAACCTGGCTTCCATTAATTCAATATACTCAATTATTAGAAGATCAGTCCTCCCTGACTGTAACTAACTTCCTGTCACGGCTTGCCTCTTCTCCCCAGTTTAATGCCTTCACCATCTGCTGGGATGACTTCCTTACCCTTCTTAGGCTCTAGTACCCTAGGATGGTTCACTGCTCGCTCACCCCCGTGAATGTTCTCTTCACCCTATTCAGGCTCCCACAGCCGACACTAGGTCACCACTGGTGACTGTGCAGATACTCTCCAAGCCCCCTTTTGGGATCTGCCAACCCTGCATTAGGTGTGCTTCCTTCCCCGCTTCCCTCCAGACATCTGCCTTGCTCACCCCTGCCTAATGGCTTTGGACTGATTCTTTTCTTCGTTTCCTTCTTTCGTTTCACAGATACAGGTTTTCTATCTCTAGGGATATTACTGAGGATATTTTAGATTTTCTTTTTCCATTAAGTTTTCATCTGCTACATGCATTGTCTCTTTTTCTTCTGGATTATATATTTATCTGTTTAGTTTGGTCTATCTTTTATGTTAGAGGCGTTTCTCAAGTGTCTGGTGATCCCTGTCTGTTCATTCATTTAGTCCCATGATTTTAAATATTAATATGCTGATGTTTCCCAAATTTATATCACCATCTTGAGCTTATCTCCTGAATTCTGGACTCTTCCAATTTCCTGCTGAATATCTCCACTTGGATATTTAATAAGATTCCAAGATCAGCACATCCAAACTGGAATTCTTGATTTTCCTCTGTAAACTTTTTCTTCCTCATTTTAATGTAGGCCAACATCACTCATCTGGTAGCTCAAGCCAGAAGCTCTGGAGTCACCACTGATTTTTCTTTTTCTCTTATAGCCCATATTCACTCCATCAGCAAGATCAGTTGGTCCTTTAATTAGAGTATAAAAGGGCCAAGAAACAAAGATATCCCAGTAGCAGTGTGCACAACTAGTACCCAGGTCTTAGTTTCTAGTACCATTCCCTCTTAAAAGAACTAAGCACCTTGGAGAAATGGATGATTCCAGGATGGGGCAGGGTAGGTACAAGATGATCCTGGAACATTTTGTTATGCCAAGAGGTAGGGAAGTGCTAAAAAAAGATGATCGAGACATATCACAAGGACATAGGAGCCAGTTTGAAAAGTTCCCACTTGCCAAATCTGGGACAACTTGAGCAACAAAATAGTTAAGTACAGTAATGAATTATAGAACCATTGGAAAAAATAAAAATTCATGAATTCAAACTGATAATAGAAAGACAGACAGGTAAATAAATGGGTGAAGAGGGAGGGCTCTTACAATAGAATGCAGAGGCCAGTAAGTAAATGGGGAAAGAATGCTGGAGTTGGAAAAATCATCATTTTGCAGTCATCATGGTTAGGACTGGATCAGGCAAGGAAGCTCAACAAATTCTAAATACAGGGGGAAATTTTGTTAAGGAGTAGAATATTCGTGTGGTCTTAAATATCCAGTGGCAAGGGAGAAAAGTAATATTAATGGTACAATGTAGAAATCAGACAGTACCTTGACCAGGTGATCAAATTAACAGTACCAGGGAGGGACAGATGGGCATTCTGTGCCTCCAGATGTGATACCCTGAGAAGATCACAACATCGCCTGTGCATCACTGAGAGTACATAACCTGAATCTAATCATGAGAAAATACCAGATAAATCCAGCATGAGGAACATTCTAATTTTAAAATGGGGGGAGAGGACTTTATTCTTTAAAAATGTTAATGTCATAAATGTTCTGGAAATGTTCCAGATTAAAGGAACCTAAAGAGATTGACACTAAATACAGTATCCAATCCTAGACTGGATCCTGAAATGGAGGGGATAAAATGCTAGGACATTATTGGGTTAGTTGATAAATTAGATAGAAGTGTTGTATCATGTTAAATTTACTGAAGTTGATAACTGTACTGTGATTATGTGAGAGAATGTTGCTTTTTTTTTTCGCGGTACGCGGGCCTCTCACTGTTGTGGCCTCTCCCGTTGCGGAGCACAGGCTCTGGATGCACAGGCTCAGCGGCCATGGCTCACGGGCCCAGCCACTCCGCGGCATGTGGGATCTTCCCGGACTGGGGCACGAACCCGTGTCTCCTGCATCTGCAGGCGGACTCTCAACCACTGCGTCACCAGGGAAGCCCAGCATGTTGCATTTTTAAGAAGTACCGAAGTGTTTAGGGATAAAGGGCCATGATATATGTAACTTACCCTCAAAAGGTTCAGAAATATGTGTGTATAAACTTGTATGTGTGCACGCACACTTGACAAAGGAATAAAATGTTGACAACAGGTAAATAGGTGAATCCGGTAAAGGATATATGGGTGCTTTTTGTACTGTTTTTATTTTTGCTATTTTTAAAATAACTGAAATTATTAAAACAAAGACAAAAGAATAACCCAAATCTCACCACTTCTCACTTCTTCCTCCCTTTATCAAGCTACCTTTATGTCTTGCTTGGACTATTCCAGTAGCCTCCTAAGTGACCTCTCTGCTTCCACCCACGCTGCCCTACAAGTCATTTCTTCTCACAACTGGTAAAGTGATTCTTTTAAAGCATAAGTCAAATAATGTCACTTTTCTTCTCATGGCTTACCATTTCACCTGAAATAAAAATTCAGTCCTTAACTATAGTCTTCAAGGCCTGTCTTCTGGTCCACTTCTCTCTAATGTTACCCCCCTTCATCCTGTGCCACTCATTTTGCTCCAGCTGAACTGGCCCCTTTGTGTTCCTCCAGTAGGCCAAATGTACTCTCCTTTCAGGGATTTTATACTTGCTCTTCTCTCTGCCTAGAAGATTCTTTGCCCAGATATCTGTGTGGTTTTCTCCCTCTTTTCTGGCCTCTGCTCAAATCACTGACCTTCCTGGTTAAAACAGCATCCCTTCTCCCCCCTCCCATTATACTCTATACCCCTTGCCTGTTTTATTTCTACTTCTGGTCTATATTTTGCATTTGTTTATTGTCTGTTTCCCTTTTAGAATGTAAGCTCCTTGAGAGAGGGAGAGAAACTTTGTTTTGTTCACTGCTGTATCCCCAGTGCTTAGAACAGTGCCTGGCACATAGTAGACTCTTAGTAAATGCTAGCGAATAGAAGAATATTTAAGCTTCGGGCACTTTAAAGCTGATGAAAACTCAACGTGTGTGAGTGGAGCTTCTTGGTTTTGATAGTCTTCACCATAGGGTGATGTGTTTGGTATGTGGACGTCCAGCTGTCAAATCTTTGTCTCTTTGGCAGTTCTCCTGAGAAGTTTCCACCAATTTCCTGGCTGGAAAGTGAGAGAGAAAAAAGTGGAGGAGATGTGTAAGTCTGATTGCTAATGATATGGGAAAAAAGTGGGTCCTTGTCTGTTCTCTGCTCTTAATTCTTTCAGATTTATGTGGTCCCCCTGTCCTTTTATTGTCTTTGAGTACGGTTTCAGTAAGGGGTGGGGCAAACAAGTGCATCTGTTCCACCAGTCAAGTGGGTTCTTTGAATGGAGGTCAAGTCTTCATACACTACAACTAGAAGGCTTCTGCTTGATCTTATATGGTATTAGGAAACTGCAGTTGACTTGGAAACTGAGAGTCCTTTGCTCCTGTTAAGTCATGCCAGTCAGCTGAAAGGAGAACTTCTCAAATGAGAGTGTCTCAGCCACTAGCAACTTGTGGCTGTTGAGCACTTAAAATGTGGCTTATTAGAATTGAGATGTGCTGTACATGTAAAATACTGAAAGACAAAGACTGAGAACAATATAAAATATCTCATTAATAGTTTTTTAAAAAGTTTCATTGCATGTTGAAATGATAATATTTTGGATATATCAAATTAAAATATTATTAAAATTAATTTTATCTGTTTCCTTTTGCTTTTTTAAAATTTGGCTATTAGAAATTTAAAATGACATAGATTATATTATAATTCTTTTGGACAGGAGCTGCTATAGAGTCCAACAAGTAAGACAAACACACTTGTCAGTAGTGGTCCTGGATCCTAGAAAACCATGAAAGGATCAAAGGTAGCAGATAGTATTTTCCCCCCAAAGATGGACATTTTCATGTTTGACCTTGCTGTCCCTCTAGTTATTGTACTTTCGTATACTTTGAAAAGACCTATTACCCTTGTTAACTTTTAACTTTATATGGAATTGAACTTGTTCCATCTCCCTTTTTTTGAATGCTAAATTGCTAGTAAAACTCAAGAACAGAACAGAATGGGTCCAAATTTTCCCAAACTATGCTGTTCTTTTTAAGATTAGTGCTGTAACCTAGAAATACTTGGATCCCAGGATATTTCGTTCTATAGAGTAATTCCAGAGGGCATGAATAGTCTGAAAATGTTATTCTTTCACAGATATAAGCAGTTCTTCTGTCTGAAAATAACCTATAGAAAGATCTACTAGCTGAAACAAATAGAGGCTACTTCCTTCTGACTCTCTTATGAATAACACTCATGATTATTGACTAGTACTGGATCATTTGGCCTCAAAGCCCAATTGATCACACTGTATTCTTATAGCTATATTGGCCTTTTACTTCTGCACAGAGGCACAGATTATAGTCCGTTGGCATTCATTTTTAATTTTATGAAGAGTGTTTTAAATTAAAACCTCCTATCAGATCACTCTCCCTCCTTTGAGACATTAACGTGGTCCTTATATAATTAAGCCATCCACCATTCAAGGTGATTAACAACTTCCAGAATAGGAATTTGAGGTTGAAAACACTGTTCCCAATTGCCATTCTTCAACCTGAAGGATTAGGGAATTATAGCCCCTCATTTCTGACTCATCTTTTATCAAAATGCTGAAAGATAAAATCTTCCTTATTTCTCAGTTCCATTCCTTTTTCCTTACTTGTGTGCTTAAGGAAGATAATTTCTTCTCAGCATCTGACGAATTATGTCTGTTTTTTTCCTAAAGTTTGAAAGATATCAGAGTAGGTAGTCAGATTTTATGTGCCTCAGGCTAACTTTCTGGGTCAATGCATTTTGAAAAGAATCTTTTTCAAGGAGTTAGCAAGTAATTTTAATATAAAAGTATTCCCCTTTCACAGTTGAAAAAAGTTCTGTAGCTTCTTTCTTTCCTATAGTCTCACTATTCAGAGGAGAGTGCATTTTATCTTACTGTTTTTTGTTTTTCTGCTAGCTACCCACTGTAAATTTAAACTGCATGTTTTAACTGTGTATATAGTTTTTCTATGGTGAGGAATTTGCTTTATATATACTATCTCCTACCTCCTTTTCTCCTCTTACTGTCTAGTTTTGTTATAGTATTAATTTTACTTCTGGTATGGGTTATTTTCATAAAATAAATAATATTCTTCAATTTTGAGGCCATCACTATCAGATTGTATTTCTTGACTTTCATTATATGAGATAGTATCTCCTCCTCTATTTGTTCTACTTTTAATTTTATGTTTTAGTTATTTTTGGAGAATAGTTGTCTGGTTTTATCCTAGCAGCAAATGATATTCTTTGCAGTGGCTGGGTAGTGTATGGAAAGTATGGGGAGGGACCAAATGGTCCAGGTGCTTCTAAGCCTTTTTTTAATTTAGTGCCCCATTTCCTGTTGCTGTCCTCTCTCCAAGCTTGTGGCATCTCCCAGTCTTTGCTGGTGAAACTGGCTCCTGCTTCTATTGCAACTCTTTCTCATTGTTTAATTTGGGTCTCCTCCACTATGGTGTATATGTCAGTATAGTCTCATTTGCTATCTGTCTTCCAGAAATTTATCAAAATTTGGTCTGCTGCAGCCCCTGCCCCCTTCTCAATGGATTTATACCCTTTACTGTTCTATCAGTGGAAATTTGGAAGGGAAGAGGGGAGGTTAAACACATGAGCTCAGTCTGCTCTCTTGAACTGGGAGATCTGAAAGTGATATTTGCTTTTCATTAATCTTAAGTTGTCCTTGACTATTTTATAGTGCTTTTATACTATTCAAAGTGCTTTTACATAATGTATTAAATCCTCATAACAACCTCTGATGTAGGTGGGACATGTATTATTCTTGTTTTACAAATTCAGAAATTGAGGATTAGAAAGGCTAAGTAAGGGATTTACCAAAGGTCACTTGCCTAAATAACTTGCAGAACTGGGATAAAGTTTAGAACTCATAGTGCAGTTAGTTCTATTTTTATTGTGCTGTTTTTCACTGGGCATAGGGTTATCAGTGTCCTCAAATTTTTAGTCCTTCCCCCATCTCTCCCTTCTTTCTCCCTCCATGATCTTTGCCAAATCGTCTTTGAAATAGAATCTCAGCTCTCTTATTCTCTGTCTTCTTGTAGTGTCTCATTTTTTTGGATTATCAGATGATTGGGGTTTTCTTACTGTTTTGGGGGAGAAAACCAGGATTCTCATGTAGTTTCATTTTTCTGCAGGTTAATATATCTGTGCATGTGTAGCTGCTCTTCACCCATTAAATGACAGGCTATTTTTTTAATCAACATTTTTCACTTAACTTTCCATTCTTTGTAAAAATCAGTCATGAAACTAAAGAATTGTTTTGTGTTGGCTGGTGTTATTAGTGCCAGTCTATAAAGGCTACATGTAGGTAGTTTTGTGGTGTCAGTGTGATTGGTTTCTTTAGAGTAAATTAGACATGCATTCTGAATACAACACATATTGAATCATATACATCTATTGTTTACTTGTCATATTTATTTACTAGGTAAAAGTCACCCTGCAACTTATTTTCATGAAGAGTGTTTGTGTCCCACACTTTAACACTATTCGAATCTTTATTTTCCTAGAGATCTTGGAGGTGGACTAGAGGATACTTGTGATTTATGTGATGATATAACCTTATAGAAGAGACTAGGGTTTGTGCCAGAGATAGACCTTTTTCTGGAAGGAATACACACACACACACACACACACACACACACACACACACACAGAGTAACTTCATTGAGGCTATCTTTAGATTCAGGTTTGTTGAGTTGTACAACAACAGGTTGCACCGTTTATAAAATACTGTGAATGGTGCCTTCTAGACTTGTGCCAAAAGGCAGACCTATTGGACTGATCTAATTTAAGAACTCATAGAGTATAATTTAATGGAATCATTTTAAGCTTGGGAATCTTTGTTCAGCTTTGATTCTGACTCACTGTAATAACTTTTGTGTTATTTTTTATTATATAAAATTAAAAAGAATACCATTTTGTCTACTGCCAACTTACCTCACAGAGAAGATACAGCATTGTTATATTAAAGAAATTATAGTGGAATTCTTTGGAGATAAGTTCTTATGACTATAGTGTGTACCAGCTGTAGATGATAAGTGTTGCCAGAGTCCCTGCTCATAAATATAAAATCATTTCTTATAGTTAAGTTATGAAGTTTGAAAATGAGCTTTACATGCTTGTTGTTACGTAGCCATACTGGTTTAGTTTTAAGTTGACTTGTGGTTCACTCTTTTTTCAAAGAGGAATTTTATTATTTGGGTCCGTTACCAACACTACTTGCTTGTTTAAAATGTTACTATTTTGACAAGAAAATTTTTAATCCTGAATTTTCCAATATATAATTCCAAATCTAAAGCTAATTCTTTACTTTTTAAATTTTCAAGAGAATGTTGGTCTTTGATTTTTAATTTAAAAATTTTGACTCTATCCGTAATAATTGAACTCTGTGGAAACAGGAAACATTCACACACTATTGATATCTTTCTTGCTTATAAGAAAAGGATTTAGATGTAGATATTGAGAAATCTTTATTTATAAATGGAAATATTTATCTAGTATAACCCTGTACTGTTTGTTTTTAAATTGATTTTATGTAGAAGCTATTAATATGCAAGATTAAAATATAAAATAGGATAGGAGGGCTTACCTGGTGGTGCAGTGGTTAAGAATCCGCCTGCCAATGCAGGGGACACAGGTTGGAGCCCTAGTCCGGGAAGATCCCACATTCCGAGGAGCAACTAAGCCCGTGAGCCACAACTACTGAGCCTGCGCTCTAGAGGCCACGAGCCATAACTACTGAAGCCTGCGCGCCTAGAGCCCGTGCTTCTCCACAAAGAGAAGCCACCGCAATGAGAAGCCCGTGCACCGCAACGAAGAGCAGCCCCCGCTTGCTGCAACTAGAGAAAGCCCACTTGCAGCAACGAAGACCCAATGTAGCTAAAAATAAATAAATTTATATATTAAAAAAATAGGATAGGAAAAGATTACAAAGTTTAACACTTCTCTGAGCTTTTTTGTGACTATTAACTTTTTTTTCCTGCACATTTAATTAGTTGTCTTTTTTGTATTTCCTGTGTAAGTTGTATTTTATATTACTACTCTGTGGAGTAGTAATGTGGAATTTGTACAGATTTCTGGAAAATGTATTTTAAAAAACCCAAAAGAAATTTATTTCCATTCATCTCATTCTTCAGTATCCCCTAGTGCCTGGCTTTACACATAGTTATTACATATTACATAATAAATGCTTGCAACTGTACAGAATTGAAGTTTCTACTGTGGGATTGAAACTAGCCCTGTGAAAAGAGCTGAAAAACAATCGACCATACTGGATGTGTAGCCCAAGCTATTGTTTAGCCTCAGGATGGACCACTCTGATTTTTGACTTAAAGGATTTTTTTATTTTTATTTTTTTTTGCGGTACGCGGGCCTCTCACCGCTGCGGCCTCTACCGTTGCGGAGCACAGGGTCCAGACGACGCAGGCCCAACGGCCACGGCTCACGGGCCCGGCTGCTCCACGGCACGTAGGACCCTCCGGGACCGGGGCACGAACCCGCGCCCCCCGCATTAGCAGGCAGACTCCCAACCACTGCGCCACCAGGGAAGCCCGACTTAAAGGTTTTTTTAAGTCCCTGTTTGTTCCTAGCAGGCTGGCTGGCTTTGCTTCACCCAGGTTGGTTGTGGTGTTAAACAGGATGTTGGATGCTGAGATTAAGGAATGAAATACTTTCTTCTGTTTAGTGCTCCTCTGCACTTGTAAATTAAGTGCTTAGAGCTTTAAAAAAGCGGTTTTAAAAGTAAGGCAAAACTTTGCCTTCTCCCGTTACTAAACCTGTAGCATCTGGCAGTAGAAAAAAGTATAGTGGGACTTACTGGCACCATGGTGCAGAGCATTGAAGAATTCCATATTGTGACAACACATCAAAATAAATTGCTGTCAACAGACCAAAACACCAAGTGCTGTGATTCTGTCTGACGTGTGAAGATTCAGACAGGCTGTCTTGACAAGTTGTGGTGGAGCACCTGCATTTGACAGAAGACAGTGATATAAATCTGATTTGCCTGATATGAAGCACCTAGATATAGTTAATGCTGGTGACAATAAGTCTGCATAAAATTTCCAAGACATGAGTCTGATTTTATTTTGCCTCTATTATGTGGCATTATTTTTTTGGTCACATTTTGTTACTCACTTGGTCCCTATTTGTGTTCATAGTTTGGCTTTGAAATATAATTGTGAATAATAAACTCTGAGTAATGTAACAAATTAAGGTTTAATTCAGTCATAAGGTTTAAGTCATTTTTTTTTGTAGTATTGCAGAAGGCAATACCACTGCAGTTGCTCAAAGCGAAAGAAAAGCAATGAAATTTTATTTTACACTAATCATAAAAGTAGTCATAGCTGGAGTTATATTAATTTTGTAACTTACAGCCAAAATATTGAAAACAGTGGGTTAGAAGTCACGAGCTACTGTAAATCTTCTCTCAAGCTGTATATGGCTTTAAAAAGCCTCTAGAAGAGGTAAAATCATTGAATAGGTGGTTAATTTTTACCTTTCATTACCAATAAATGATAACTTTTTATAGTACCAGCATATATCACAGCTCATTTAAGAATGTGTAAAACATATCACAGCTCTGGAGTTTAATTTTAGAACTTCCTACTTGCCTCTCTGTTTCAGTTCTTCATGTAACCACAGATACCTCATTCTGACAGTGGTAAGCTAGTAAGAAATGCATAGAGATAGAAATTTCAATTATAGTTTTCTAATTACATCTTAAGATTTAAGAGGTATTAACAATGGGCTCTTTTAGTTGAAGGAAAGAATCCTTTTAAAAGCAAAGGATTCCTACAGACAGTTTAGATATCACTTCTGAAAATTTAGGACAAGTTTTAACAAAATAGAAATGAAGACAAGGAAATGTTAATTGTCTTCTTTTTACTTTATAGTAACTTACTTGTTTGTAGCATTTATGGTAAGACTTATTGTCCAGATTCAGAAATCTGTCTGGTTTTTCCCAGTTTCAAAGATGCGACTATTTCTTATTTATTTTTATCTTATTTGAAGATTAGTTTCAAAGTATAGCCAGTTGTTGTTCTATGTTGTTAAAAAACATACAGAAAGAATTCAACAATTCCCCAAAGCTGAGAAATTTTGAAAATAGCACTGTCCACTATATATATATATAAAGATATAAATTATTATTTTTAAAAATTACCATTCATTCTTGACTCTATTGTTATTTTATCCCTTAAAGGCTGCTAATGAGAAATAGAGCCTCATTATGATTTTAAGGATGAGAGAGGAAGGCTTTTAATTAATGATATGTAAATGGTCTTGAATTGATTATGTTAGAATATCAAGAGAGATGGGTAGAAGCTGTGGTGTAATATATTTTAATTAAGAATTAATTAAAAATGATGGCAATTTCATAAAGCCTCACAGAAAATAGTGGAATTTACTTTCTGTCAGGAGTAAATTAGCCTGTGATTAAATAAAGGGCCTGCGTTAATAGTGGAGTTATTTTTAAACTGTGCTATGAAGAATTATGTAATTTTTCCTAAATAAGTAAAATTAAAAATTTAATACTTAAAGGTAGGTTTTAAACAGTGGCAGAGAGCTAACATGCTTGTGAATCTAATATAATGTTCTTTTGTTAGAAAAATTTTGTGAAAATATTTTTAACCCCAGCATATATACTGTGTAGCTTTAAAAGAATGGACTTTATCCTATTGCCTGATTAGTGGTGGGACAAGGAGTGCTCTTGCAAGCAGCCTTGAGAGTGTTTTTTTCTCTAGGTCTGTTGTGCAGAAGATCCGAGAAAATCCTTTATTTTGTTGATCATTGACAATTATTTTTAAAGGAGGTACTGTTTTGTTGTTCTGCAGAGTTTAAAAACATTTCTCGCGTACATGTGGTGTTTCATTGTAAATAATAATACTTTTAACTGAAGGTGAGAGCACCTCTTTAGAAACTCTAAAGTGAATATATTTCTTCAGGTTGAAACTTGATATTTCCCTGAGCATGGTTTATATTCCAATAGGTGACATTAGACAAAATTTTTAGTAGTTTAGAAAAGGTTTTAAAAGGAAACTGTTTAACTTGGATCGTAATTTGACCATAGTAGAAGAAAGGCTGTATAATCTGATAAATGCATATATTTTATTACATTTTCCCATACATCCATACAGGGTATCATCTCAGTATTGTATCTGCTTGTATTAGATTATTAGTTAAAAACTCCCCATAATATATTGTGACATCCTCAGCCTTAATTCCGTACTCCATACTTATGAAACACACATTAATCAGTAGTTGAATTTGGGGATTTAATAGATCATTCATTTCAACAGTTGTATAATTTGGATTTACACTTGTGGATTTTTTGTTGTTGTTATTGTTTACTGCTAAGTATTGATAGCTTAAAAAATGATGTGAATTTTTCTTTGTCAGTAACTACTACCGTTCATTAAGTTTCACTCTTTTATGTGAAATTCATAGTACAGCCACATTTTGTGAAGCCACTGGATGTTTGAAACTCAGAAATACAGTTGTGAGAAAGGGGGGCAAATGAACATGCCTGGGGTCCCCTGCTAATGCCTACCGTTGCTGCTGATTATTAACATTTCCTAATTTGTGCCAGTCACTGTAGTATATGCAAAATATACACATTATTTAAAAAGTTGTCATGACCCTGTGTATTTACTTACATTGAGCTGTATGCTACTTAGAGAATGGATTTTATGTACCTCTGTGTGTTATGGTATTCATTGCTTTCATCTTAATGCTGATTTATTTATTTATTTTTGGCTGCATTGGGTCTTCGTTGCTGCACACGGGCTTTCTCTAGTTGTGGCGAGCGGGGGCTACTCTTTGTTGCGGTGCCCGGGCTTCTCTTGTTGGGGAGCACGGGCTCTAGGAGCGCAGGTTTCAGTAGTTGTGGCCCGCGGGCTCAGTAGTTGTGGCTTGCAGGCTCTAGAGTGCAGGCTCAGTAGTTGTGGCGCACGGGCTTAGTTGCTCCGTGGCATGTGAGATCTTCCCGGACTAGGGCTCGAACCCGTGTCCCCTGCATTGGCATTCTTAACCACTGTGCCACCAGGGAAGCCCCTTAGTGCTGATTTTAAGTTGCAAAGACAGTTTTAAAAAGACTAAACTTATTAAGATACGTAATGTTAATATGGCCCTTTTTAAGGGGGAGAGCATTTTTTTGGTGATAGTTTTAAAGAATATTTTCTGTGTTAGCTTTGGGAACAATTTTTTAAAAATTTAATTTAATTTATATATTATTTATAGTTGATTTACAATGTTGTGCCAATCTCTGCTGTATAGCAAAGTGACTCAGTTATACACCTGTGGACATTCTTTTTTTAAATTTTTTTAAATTAAAAAAAAATTTTTAAATTTTTTTGCGGTACGTGGGCCTCTCACTCTTGTGGCCTCTCCATAGCGGAGCACAGGTTCCGGACGCGCAGGCTCAGCAGCCGTGACTCACAGGCCGCTCCGCGGCATGTGGGATCCTCCCGGACCGGGGCACGAACCCGCGTCCCCTGCATCGGCAGGCAGACTCGCTACCACTGCGCCACCAGGGAAGCCCCATTCTTTTTTTTAAAATATTCTTTTCCATTATGGTTTATCACAGGATATTGAATATAGTTTTTCCCTGTGCTATACAGTAGGACCTTGTTGTTTGGGAACAATCTGATATATCATGTGATTCCTAAGAATGTTTTAGAAGCCTAAATAGTCCACTAGTGCCTCGTTGAAGTTTTTGTGGTAGCTACTTTGGATCAGTCTACCTTTTTTTTTTTTAAGAAAACTTTTAAAAGATCCGGGATGTTTTTATTTTGGAGTTTAGAAGGTAGAAAAGAATGGTTAAGAGAATGAAAGAAGGCTAAAGGGTTGAAAGGTTTTTATAAGATCAATGCCAGGTATTTGGTTTCTGTATACTATTAAGTATCATTTTTCTTCATACTTTATATTTACTATTACTATTATTTTTTCTTTGTAATTCATATTTATTTTTATCTTTATAAATAAAAGATGAAACATAAGGAAGTGACCTTAAGGTGAAAGCAGGAAAGATTTTGGTTGGCTTTGTGATCGAGCTACTTGACCATGTGTGAAAGGTAACTACTCAGTTTGTGATTCTTTGTATGTATTGGTCTGTCTTGGGTATGTGCTAGATATGGTTGTAGTCAGGGATCTGACCAGAAGCTTGTTCAAAGGCCCTGTTCTGTTATTCAGTGTTCCTGTATTGATCCTGTATTTCAAAGGAAAGTATGACTTTAATTTCATGAGAATGAAATATCCTAATTAATTTGTTGTGCTTGGCTCAAGACACAGCCTTCTTGTTGCTCTTTTCCTAGTGGCTCAAAGGAAAAGAGAACCCTATGGTAGACGCTAAGGTATATTTTAAGTCTAGGGACTCAGGCCTTTCTAGTTTTTAAGGGAAGTCACCAGGTATAGAAAGATAATATATAGACCTATTAAGATAGAATTTAAATTAGAATCTATATGATGAATTAAATTTGACTGATGATTAGGTTTTTGTTTTTTCTGTTGTAGTTTTAGTTTTTTTTTTTTAGTACTCATCGCTTACTAGAGAATGGGAGACAATTAAATTCCCAAGAATCCCAGGTCTCAAGATTGCTTTCAGTAGTCCCAGCTATTGTAATGTAACAATGACAGCTACCATTTATTGAGAACTTATTCTTTGCCATGCCTTGTGAAAAGTTCTTTACATGCATTAGTTCATTTCATCTCATATCAGCTGTAAGATCTAGGTCACTTGTTCTCTTTATGTTTTCAGGATCCTTTTCCATGCCATAAAGAATTACTGAGAACCCTAGAGATCTTTTGCTTATGTGGATTATATCTATCAATATTCACCATACTAGAAATTTAAAAAAATTATTAGTTTATTTTAAAACAATAATAAATGGATTGCATTTTGATATCTTAAAAATCACATTTTAAGAATAAAAAACAACTCATGGTTTTCAGAAGAAAAAATTAGAAGAGTGGCATTGTTTTGCATTTTTTGCAAACCTCTTCAGTGTTTGATTTCAACAGCTGGATTCTCATATCCGCTCTGCATCAGTCTGTTGTGATACCATACTTCATGTGGCCCCTTGTAAACTTCATTGTATACTCATGAGCAAATGAGAGTATAAAGGGCAACAACATCTTAGTAATATTGTGAAAATAGTTTGGACCTTGCTAGAACCCTGAGGGTGCCTTAGGGGCCCCGAGGGTACCTGGGCCACACTTTGAAAACCACTGATTTAGGAAGTATTCTAATTTTACAAATAAACAACCCCACTTACTTCTGATGTGTTATAGCTAATAAGTATCCATCTTTCTTTGTCTTTTTTGCTCTCAGCTTTGTCATTTAGAGGATCAATCCATGATTGTAATATCACCAAGTTCAGTGTAGTAGCTTCCCTTGTTTTAGACTCTAATTTGGGGTCTTTGCTAGAATATCCTATTTAATCTATTTAATTTTGCATTAGGAGATACTTTCTAAATTTTAACTCTGGGGGGCAGTTGTCAACCAGTTCAATTCTACCATAGTATCTTTGAATGAGAAAGGCAGTGACATGAATATTTAGCTACTTCCAAATGTTAGAATTTAATTCCAGGAGAAAACTGCTGAAGTTGTATATAGTGCATAGAGGTTCTAGCTTAATAAGTTCCTTTATTCACCCCAGTCTTAACAAATTCTTTCTGGGAATGATTTTTACCTACTTTAAACATTTTCATGGATCTGATCTTTCATATGTAGGATTCTTTATTTGAAAAAAAAAAAAAGAGCTTCCTTACTTGAAATCCAAATAATTTATTTACTGTTTTCATTTCTTGATTATTTGTCATGAATGATGTAGAATTAACCTTCCTCTTTCCTTAAAATGTTTTTATGTGAAGTTTCAGATAGAATTGAAAATCAGATATTATAAGTGCTTGGTGATTCTAGCTTGTCTGGAGTATTCACCAATTAATGTAGGGTCATTGGTGATTAGGGGAGTCTTTCCTTTGAAAGTATATCTATGATTATGAATGCTACAAAAACATAATAATGGTAATATCAGTACTCAGTATTTAGACAGTTTAACTTCTTGTGTGAAGACCTTATTGGGAAGAATAGATTGCTCTGTCCTTCAATTATGGGCATAATTTTTGACCTAACAAAGTTATGCAGTGTATAAATGAATGTATTTGAATGAAATATTGGTAGAAATTCTGAAGTAAAGGATTTTGTAGGGTATATGGAGATTTTTTGTTTGTTTTTTAATATTTATTTATTTATTTGGCTGTGCTGGGTCTTAGTTGCAGCACATGGGATATTCGTTGCCTTTGCGAGATCTTCACTGCGGTGTTTGGGATCTTTAGTTGCGGCATGCAGGCTCTTAGTTGTGGCATGTGGGATCTAGTTCCCTGACCAGGGATGGAACTTGGGCCCCCTGCAATGGGAGCATGGAGTTTTAACCGCTGGACCACCAGGGAAGTCCCTGGAGTTTTTACATATTAATTGTAAAATATTTCAAGCACATGGCCATGCATACTCCCTCCTGTTAAATTGAGTAAATGTTAATATTTTGCCATATCTGCTTTAGACATTAATTTTAAAAAATACAGTTTATGTATGGTTGAAGATGCCCCATCTCTTCAGCCCACTAACTTTCCTACCTATACTTGAGTAGTGCTTATCTTATAGTTGGTGCATATTGCTTCTCACTTGAATTAAAAAAAAAAACAGCTTACTATATATGTATGTGTTTATAAATGATATGTAGTTAGTATTTTTAGAATTGATATAAATAAAATGTATGTATACATATATAATATAGTTTTATAGCTTGCTGTTTTCCCTTACCATTGTTTTCCAAGTGTATCCAGTTTGATATCTGTGGATCAGTTTCATGCGTTTTAACTGCTTTGTAGTAGTCTATCATGCAAATAAACTTCATATTTATTTCAATGTTGATGGATGCTTAAATTGTTTCTAAAGTTTTACTGTTATAAATACGCTTGTACACATATTCTTGTCCACATGCAAGTATTTCTCTGAGGTGTATAACTAGAAATAGAAATGTTGGGTTATAGAGTATGACTGTATTTGACTTTCCACAATGTTGCTGAATTGCTTTCTAAAGTGGTTATACCAATTTGCACTGCCACCAGCAATAAGACTGTTTAATACGTAGTTTTGTTCTGGAATTGTGCACTTATTTTTCAGAATCAGAAACTAAATTCATTTAGGACCTTGATCTACTGTGTCTTTGTGTGTTGGATATAGATGTCAGTAGTTTTTAAGTTTGGACTTTTGGATATAGTCATTTGTATTTTGCTTTTTTGGAAGTATTAGTTTGTTGTCCAGAGGAATTCTTTTGAGTTATTAGTAAACTGACAAGATAAGCACAAAAGTCATTCAGTTAAATATACTTGCATCCATATTTCCATTAGGCAATATTTTTTTGACCTGCCAGATCTGATATATGCAATTGTACTGCCTAGACAACGTTCCCATGTTTCAGAGTAATTAATGATTCATGTAGAAATTCTCCAACTATATTTTATTTGTTGAACATAATTTATTAACAATCAAAACCATCATATTTAGGATAGGACCAAAATTAAGGTTGTTTTAAGTTGTGGCTTTTTGCTATGCATGTCACAGTAAAGATTTGTCATACCAGAACCCTATAAAAGGGGAGATGGGAATAAATACTTTACAGCTCTTCTGCTATCTGGCACCATTCTTTAATGTATTCTAAGCCTGTAATAAAATTTTACTGGTTGATCATTTAAATGCAAGGTTAGAAATAAATTTGATGATCCATCTGGAAAAATAAGATTGGTCAGTTTTTAAAACTACTCTTGACCTTTCAATTAGCTTATCAAGTTATATCAGACCAAACAAAGCAGCTTCAGGCTGTAGTTAAATAATGTATTTATAACAGGAAGTTACTGACCACAAGGTTCTCTCACAGATTAAAAGTTTTGTAATATATTTAGAATGTTCAATTTATTTAATTTACTAGGAAATCAAAAGGAACATAGAGTTCTAAACATTCTGACAGATCTGTTTGACTTTATTTCTATTAAAAGTATTTTAAAACCTTTGATTTGATACTGAAAATCAGTAACGTAAGTCACCTTTGTTCTAGGATAAATAGAACGCAAGCTTTCTGCAGTTCCCTTGATCAATGAGAAAATGCCTTATAGCAAAACCACATGGAGAGAATGTAGCTGTAGGTGATCCCCTGAGAGTTTTTTTGATTGGAGCAGTGAGTTTGGTATTGAAAGAAGAGGGAGACAGACAGGTTATTTGAAAATATCCCCATTAGACCAAATTCTTATGTTGGAGCTGTGCTACAACATTTTTCATGTAGAAAGTGCAACTTTGTCAATTTTAAAGGTTAAAGGCTATTCATTGCATGATTGTAATAATGTCTTTCTACTATGGAATTTTTGAATACTTCTTATTGCACTTCATTAACCAGTGGATCAGAAATTTCATTTATTCACAGGCTGCTTGTCAGTCCTTCTTTTCTAGGATTTTATTTTGGAAATACATTGTTACAAAATTTATCATTTAGTTCTTAAATTCAGTGCAAATGCAGTACATTTTCCTTAGCTAATATACACTTACCAAGTTTATAGCCAGCAAAAGGAGAGATAAGCTTGATAATTTGATTTATAATTATTGTGATATATGTACCATGTTAATGATGATCTTAGGAATTCTAGTATCACTAGATGAACAATCTGAACATTTACTTTGCTAATCAAGGGTTGCTTAAACTTTATACATATTCAAGTTTTGGTGCAATTTAGTTTAAATTCTCATTATATGACATGAGTATGTGCTTAATTTTGAATATCTCAGCAGTTTGCTTTGAAGTTTCCTTTCAGCCTGTTAGAATGCTCAATATTTCAACCTCCCTTAAATTGAAAAAAAAAGCAACAAAGTAGAAATATTTTAGTGTTTTTCTGAAGGAAGAGAAGCAAAAGTAATTGCCTTAAGAGATTCTAATTGAAGAATTAAAGTGCCATGGTCTTTTGAAGATTGGCTTGGTCCTGGCACTGCTCTGTGGCAGTGGAGCCCCAGATGCCTGGCCAAGCATCCCTTACCGACATCTGGAACCAGTTGCAATACATCACTGTCAAAACTGCTTTCTATACGTATCTGCATTTACACATTAGTTACCCACGCAGCACTCATCAAAAAAGCTGAACAATCTTGACATGGTGTCCCTTGTGGAACTGCAAAGGTGAACTGAAGTTGGGAGGCAGTGTCTCGCGTCACTGTCTGCTGAGCTCTTACAACAGGAAGCCTGATTAAAAGTGAAAGGAAAAATTTCTCAGTTGCCTCAGCTCTGTAGACCTCAGTATAATTTTTTATTTACAAAAGGGATTTTTTTGGTATTATGTAAAGCATATATATTATGAGCACCAAACTGATTTTATTTATTCAGAAATGAGAGAAATATTTTCAGCTTTTAGTTGAAAAAAAGGTTGCTTTGTATGTTTCTTAGATTTACTGTTAGCCTTACCATTTCTTTTATGTATCATTTTAGAGAAAATTTAAATAAAAAAATAGAACCATGAATTATAGATAAAATATTCATAACACTGTTTCACTTTAAGTGAAGAATAGTATAAAATTTGAAACAGTTGACCTTCTTTGCTCTTATATTGGTGATAGCAATGCTTGTGCTTATTAATTTTCAAGAAGCTGAATAATAGAAAAGGAAAAATAGTTATTTGTAAATATTTGGTATTGTGAATTTAAATGTGTTTTTGAAAAAGAAATAAACATTTTGACAAAAAATAAACTGGCCATTTACATTAAGAACTATTCAGGGGCTTGCTTCCCTGGTGGCACAGTGGTTAAGAATCCGCCTGCCAATGTAGGGGACATGGTTCGAGCCCTGGAATATCCCACATGCCGCGGAGCAGCTAAGCCCCTGCGCCACAGCTAATGAACCTGTGCTCTAGAGCCCGTTAGCCACAACTACTGAGCCCAGGTGCCACAGCTACTGAAGCCCATGCTCCGCAAGAGAAGCCACCACAATGAGAAGCCTGCGCACTGCAAGGAAGAGTAGCCCCCGCTTGCCACAACCAGAGAAAGCCAGCGCATAGCAACAAAGACCCAATGCAGCCAAAAATAAATAAAATAAATAAATCTATTAAAAAAAAAGAATTATTCAGGACTCTTTGCAATCACATCCTCTACAATAATACTACTACTAATAGTTATGATAAAAATGGGTGACATTTACTGGACTTTTTTTATGTGTGAGAAGCATTCTCTCGGCTTTATATGGATTATCTCAATCAAACTTAATAAATGGGGGTACCATTTCTCCCATTTGATGGAAGGAGAACCATGCTTAAGAAAGTTAAATGACTCGCCCAAATTCACACAATTAAGCGGAGGACCTAGTATTCAATCCCCTAGCAGTCTGATTCTAGAGTTCATACTGTTTTTTTTGTCTTCTTGTTTCTTATTTGTTGGTTTGTATGTTTTAGTTTTATTATAAAAATTTTCAAACATACAAAAAAGTGGAGAGCATAGTGAACTCTTACATAAAACTATCAACCAGATTTAACTGCCATCAGTGTTTTATACTTGTTTCATATGTCCTCCCACAACTTTTCTTCTTGCTAGAATATTTTAAAGTTAATTCTGGACACCATGTTATTTCATCCTGAAATAATTAAGTTTTCTTTTAAAAAAGATATTTTCTTCTTTATATAAACCACAGAGCCACTATCACACCTCACAAAATTAACAAGAAGTTCTTCAATTAACCAGACTTTCTCGATACCTAATATCAGTTTCGGTTTCCTGATTGTCTAACATGTTTTTTTACAGTTGGGTTGTTTGAATCAGGATCCAGAAATGTTCATCCACTGTATTTAATTTTTTTTTTTCAATTTTGAAGTCTTTAAAAAAAATATCTATTTATTTATTTGGCTGTGACTGTTATGACTCTTAACTGTCTTTTACACTAGAACAGATACCCCTGCCCCCCTCACTGTGCTTTTCCATATACCATTGACTTGTTGAAGAAACCAAATGGTTATCCTGTAGAATGCCTCATATTCTGGATTTTGCTGATTACTTTCTTGTGGCATCATTTAATTTATGCCTCTATTCCCTAAATTTCTTCTAGGCTAGAAGTTGGATCGAAAGGCTTGATTAGATTTGTATTGTATTGCATTACCCCCAAATTTGCTTGTCTTACTTTTTGTAATGTGACGATTGATCAGTGGATTCTGCTAGTGCCAGCCTGATACTTTCATTGTAAAGTTTCTCATTCATCAATCATCCTTTCATGTAATGGTCTTACCATCCATGGACGATCAGTGCTTGAATTACTGAATTTATTTCTTTTTTAAAAAATTGAAGTGTAGTGAATTACTGAATTTCTAAGGGGTTAAAATGAAAATTTCCAATTATGCTTTCCCTTCTTCATTTATTAGCCAGAACTCTTTAGAAGAGCTTTATTCAATCCACTAGGGCTGTTTGGTTATCCTGAAGTACAATTCAGGCAGTGTGAGATGCTTAATTCTTTCCATTTAATTATCAATTTCCAGAGTAATGAGGTAGTGCTTTAGAATCCTCCAGTGGTATATAATTTTTTTTAAAAATAAATTTACTTATTTATTTATTTTTGGCTGTGTTGGGTCTTTGTTGCTGTGCACAGGCTTTCTCTAGTTGTGGCGAGTGGGGGCTACTCTGTGTTGCGGCGTACAGGATTCTCATTGCGGTGGCTTCTCTTGTGGAGAATGGGCTCTAGGCATGCGGGCTTCAGTAGTTGTGGCACATGGGCTCAGTAGTTGTGGCTCGCAGGCTCTAGAGCACAGGATCGGTAGTTGTGGCTCATGGGCTTAGTTGCTCTGCAGCGTGTGGGATCTTCCCAGACCAGGGCTCAAACCATGTCTCCTGCATTGGCAGGTGGATTCTTAACCACGGCACCACCAGGGAAGTCCCAGGTGTATAAGTTTTAACTTGTTTCTTTCTTTTTCTTTCTTTTTTTTTTTAAGTTGTTATTATGAAGTCTTGGCTTTTTGTATGTGCAGTGTGTTTTAATAAGTTGCATCATACTTTCCGATGCTGAAATTGCCACACATTTGTCCAGTGGGAGCTCCTTCTAGCTGGCTCCTGTGTTCTTTTGACAAAATTCTTTTATAGCTACTTACTTTCTGGCACAACAAAAATACCAGGCTCATCTTGTATATTCCCTGCGTTAGGCCTGGAATCTGCTATTTCTCCAAAGAGCTATATGGTTCTTTTTATTGAGGGATGATATATCAAGAACACAGTGAGACTTATTGCTGCTGGGTTGTTTGCTTTTAGGAAAAGAGAGGAAAAAAAAGAGTTTGCATTGATAATTCTAATTCAGATTTAAGGTTACAGGGTTTTTACTTCTTTGATCTTATACTTCTTTCTTTATGCTAAATATTAGATTCCTAACAAAATTAACATAGTTTTTTATTTTCTTTATCTTGTATCTATAATGGTTTCAAAATAACAATCTAGATTATTGAATGAAGTTAAAGCTTTCTTTGCAGTTTTCTGGGGGAGGGCCGTCAGATTGTATCTCCCTGAGGATGTACAAACCACTGTGTTTGAGATTGGATTGATAGATACCATTTAATAGATACCATTTAATTAGTCTTCAGTTTTTAAGATTGTTTTCCCCAATGACTTGGAACCTGTATGGACTCCTTTCATCTCAGTAGTTCTCAGCTTCACTTGCCTAGGATCCCACACAGCATTGGTCCTTTTCCCTTTGGGAGTGATTGTTTTGTTGGCAAGTTCTGGGTTCCGCATGGCTGTTCCTATGCACTTCTCTTTGCCCTCACCACTTGCTGTTATTGGATGTTTTTGGCCCCACCCATCTATATTCTAGGATTTAGGGGGGATTCCTTGTCACCTGCTTTTGTAGAAGATGTCATGTGTGGGTTATTCTTTCCTGATTGCTGTCTGGTTATGTTGATGAAATTTGGTGAGATTTTAAAAGTACCTACACTGCTATGTTCTTATTTCTGGAAGTTCCAGAGTCTGTGTCATCCTAACTACTGTGTGATTTTGCCTCTCTGATGCTCTAGCGTACAACTTGGCTTAAGAAATATTTCCTTTGAGCTTTATCATTGGGTGCTAATTATCGAGGTATGATTAGGAACAGGAGTAAATAGAGGGAAGAAATAAGTATTTACAGCAATAAGTTCCTGCAGTATGCCAAGAATGTGCTGGTAACGACAAAAAATATTAAATTTTCTTGCTGAATCCTCATAATACCAGCATAAATTTGTATTATCCTAATTTATAAGTTAGAAAACTGAGGATTAGCAAAGTTAAGTGACTTGCCTAAGGGTACATGGCTAGTAAGTGACAATGCTGGATTCAAAATGAGATTTAGGACTTCCCCGGCAGTCCAGTGGTTAAGACTCTGCCTTCCAATGCAGGAGGCGTGGGTTCGATCCCTGGTTAGGGAACTAAGATCCCACATGCCTTGGGGTGTGGCCAAAAACTAAAAACAAAAACAAAAACAAACCCCTGAGATTTATCTGATTCCAAAGCCTGTGCCTTCCTATTTATAATATACTTACTTTCTCAGAACTTTTTGTAACATGGCTTGCAAAGGCATCTTGCCAAGTACCTTAAACCAAAAAGTTTTAGGTGGGGGACATTAGAAACAAACCTTGTCTAAACTCAAGTTAATGCTCAGAAAATGTTTGTGCTGATTATAGGATATCTATAAAGGGACTTCAATTATTTTGTAAAACAGTAGCTTAAAAGGTTGAGAATGATATTTAAAAGACATCTTATCCTTGGTTCTTTATTAAAGATGAAGGAATTAGAGCGTGTGCTACTATAAAATGTATGTGGCTTTCAGATTCCTACGAAAGTGCCAGAATGGTGTTGCAAAATAGAACACAGTCCTGCCTGCTACCTGAACTCCTCATCAGTGTTATAAGTCACAAATGAAAGCTGGCTTTTCCTGATGTCCTCCCCTGTCTCAGCATTATGCCAAGAAGCAAGTGTTAAGCCTACAGAGTAATGGTGTATGGAGATCTGGTTCCATATTTGCTACAGATGAGGTTTATAAGGAGTGCTTTGGACAAAAGAAAATAAGACAGATGTTTTACTGTTCTAGATCAGCTTCTACTTTTGGAGAAAAAAAATGAAATTGGATTATCTATGAATAATATTTTTAGGCAATAGAATGATTTTAGTACTTCAAGAAAGGGATTTTTTCCTTTCCTTCCTCCCTTCATTCTTTTCTTCCCATATTCACGCAACAGTTCCAGCAAAGTAGTAGTGATATCTCCATTCTTTGGGTGTCAAACATCAGAATTCAGTTTATATTTTGTTCAGTTTAACTGAAAACAAACAAACAGCCAGCTCCACTGAGATGTAATTCACATACCATACAGTTCATCCACTTAAAGTGGACAATTCAATATTTTTTAAAGCATATTCCCAGAATCGTGCAACCATCACAATAATCAATCTTAGAAAATTTTCATCACCTCCCTAAGGAAACCTTATATCCATTTCCTCCCAATTCTGCCGTTACCCCCAGCTCTAGGCAACCACTAATCTACTTTCTGTCTCTATAGGTTTGCCTATTCTTGACATTTCAAATCAATGAAATCATACACTGTGTGGTCTTTTGTGATTGACTCTTAGCATTATGTTTTCAGGGTTCTTCCATGTTACAGCATATATCAACATTTCATTTCTTTTTATTGCAGAATAATTTTCCATTGAATGAATATTTTATTTATCCACTCATCAATTGATGGATATTTGGGTTGTTTCACATTTTTGGTTGTTATGAATAATGCTGTTAAGAACATTCATGTACAAGTTTTTGTGTGGACATATATTTTTACTTTTCTTTCTTTTTAAAAAAAAATTAATTAATTAATTAACTAATGGCTGCATTGGGTCTTCATTGCTGTGCGCCGGCTTTCTCTAGTCGCGGTGCGCTGACTTCTCATTGTGGTAGCTTCTCTTGTTGGGGAGCATAGGCTCTCGCCACGCAGGCTTAGTAGCTGTGGCTTGCGGGATCTAGAGCACGGGCTCAGTAGTTGTGGTGCACAGGCTTAGTTGCTCCGCGGCATGTGGGATCTTCCCGGACCAGGGCTTGAACCCGTGTCCCCTGCACTGGCAGGTGGATTCTTAACCACTGCGCCACCAGGGAAGCCCTCTTTTTACTTTTCTTGTGTATATACCTTGGAGTGGAATTGCTGCTTCATGTGGTAAGGTAACTCTATGGTAACCTTTGAGGAACTGCCAGACTTTTTTCCAAAGTGGCTATACCATTTTATATTCTCATCTGTGCCCTATGAGGGTTCCGGTTTCAGTTTAACTTTAAACAGTGTCATCAGTCAGGTAACTACTGCTTGCTTTGTCTGAACCAGAGATTCTTCTAGGTGCTGGGAATACAGCAGTGAACATAGCTGGCAAGTATGCTGCCCTCAAAGACCATACACTTTGGTGCAGAGAGACAGACAAAAAAAATAATTCAATAAGTAGAATAATTTCAGAGCCTGACAAGTGGTATGAGTGTTTGGGAAAGTTTCTGTGAGAGGAGAAAATATATGAACTGAGACTCAGAAATGTAGCTGGAGAGGGAATAAGGGAAGCAAAAACTCCATAAGCCTCACCGTTCAACAGCTTTTTAAGGTGAGAATGCTGTTGTGATTAGTGGCTAAGACTTATAATGGACCAATTGTTTTCACTTTTTTTGTGACCTATTTACATCCTTTGCCTGTTTTTTCTATTAGGCTTGTTTTTCTTATTGATTTGTAGCAGTTCTGTATATTTTGGATTCTAATCCAATAAAACAAGGACAAAAGATATGAAAAGACAACAGAGAAAGCGATACAAATAACTCTTTAAACATGCAAACAAAATTGCCCATCCTTACTCAAAATAAGATAAAAAATAGCAATACCAATTAACGAGTGTTTACTGTGTGCCGGGCACAATTTTGGGTACTTCGTATGTATTAACTCATCTATCATAAGAACATTTGAAATTGGAGTATTATTACCCCATTTGACTTATGAGGAAGTGGAGGCACAGAGGTTAAGTTACTTGCCCATGGTTGCTCAGTGAATGCAGAACCAAGTGACTGATACAGCCAGGAGATAGCCCCAGAACCCACATCCTTAACCACTACTTCTACTGACTTTCAAGAGTCAAAACAAAGCTGCACTGAACTACGATTTTTTTAATCTATCAGATTGGCAGAGATCAAAAAGTATGGTAACAGTGTGATGAGAGGAGTGTAGGGACAGGCACTCGTACAAATTGCTGGTGGAAATATAAATTGTTATAACCTTCTTTGGAGGGCAATTTGGTAATATCTGTCAAAATTTTAGTAATGTACGACATGACTATAGCTAACACTGCTGTATGATATGTAGGAAAGTTGTTAAGAGAGTAAATCCTATGAGTTCTCATCACAAGGAGAAAATTTTTTCCTTTCTTTCTTTCTTTTTATGGTACCTATATGAGAAGATGGATGTTATCATGAACTATTGTGGTTATCACATCACAAGATATATGCCTTAAACTTATACAGTGATATATGTCAATTTTTTCTCAATAACACTGGGAAAATATAACTACAAAAAATAAATAAATGCCAAAAGAAATTTTTTAATGTACATAATCCTTTGACCCAGCAATTGCAATTCTTAGAACTTAGCTTTTATATATATTTGCATGTAAAAAATCTTATATATATATGTTCAAAAATACAGCATTTGTTAGAATAGTATAAGCTGGGAAATAACCTAAATGTTCATTAGTAGGGAACTAGTTAGATAAATTATGTTACCTCATTCAATGTAATACTATATAACCCATAAAAGAGAATGATGAAGCTCTTCATGCACTCTTTATGCACTAAAGAAACAGTTTCCAAAATATGTTAAATCAAAAAATAAGGTACAGAACAGTGTGTATATGCGTTAATGAAGGAAAAATAATAGAAATGTATATTTATTTTTTGTGTGTATATTTATAATAGTGTGTGAATGTGTATATATACATACATTATGTAAAAATATCTCCAGGCATGCATAAGAAACCCATGACATTATTTGCTTCTGGAGGAGAACAAAGTGTTTGCATTCAAGAATAGGAAAACAACTTAAAAATGTTGTACTTTTTGCATTTTAAACTGTATTAACCTTACATTAAAAATATTAAAATGAATATATGCTTAAAAAGGAATCTGTGGTAATAATTAAGGTTAATAAAGGGCCATTTTGAACTGTTCTGCAGTTGGTTTTTCAAAATAGTGAAGGTCTCGGGCTTCCCTGGTGGCGCAGTGGTTGAGAGTCCGCCTGCCGATGCAGGGGACACGGGTTCGTGCCCCGGTCTGGGAAGATCCCACATGCCTCGGAGCGGCTGGGCCTGTGAGCCATGGCCGCTGAGCCTGCGCGTCCGGAGCCTGTGCTCCGCAAGGGGAGAGGCCACAGCAGAGAGAGGCCCGCGTACCGCAAAAAAAAAAGAAACAAAATAGTGAAGGTCTCAAGAATGTTCATAGTGTTCATTTTCTTAAGTTTTTCCAAAAGGTATCAACTAAAGAATGCATCCTCGGTTGGTGCTGCCCTGTTGAAATGGTGGAAACATAGTAATAGCTGAGCCAATGCCATGTATTTAGCCCTCTGAGGCAAAACAGACTGTGCCACCCTTTCTTTCTTCCTTTCTCTTCCCTTTATTTTCCAAGAACACTGTGGACACTAGGTTCTTGCTTTCATAATTTTAAAGCAGCTTTTGCAATCCATATGAACAATTGCTACACTAGACTACAAACTGCTTATTGCCATATGTAATGCTCATCTCACAGCTCCTTAATGTCGTCAAAACTCAGACATACTTTGGTAGACAAGAAGATTTGGGCTACAAATGAGAAATGATAGGAGGATATACTTTTCAGGAATATGAAAAAAATCTTACCAAATCACATTCTTAGGATATAACCAAGTTATCTATATAAATATAATTAAGTCTCTTTGCTAGTGTTGCACCTTGCTGTTCTTTGTTCTTCATGAGATTAAATTGGACTCTGCTAATGTCAAGTGACAAGAATTGATATATATAATACTAGCTCTTTGTACCAAAGCACAAAATATTTGGAAAGAAAAAAGTCCAGGAATGTTAGCTGGCACTGTATCATTGAAACTAGAAATGTATGGTACTAATCTAAGAAGGTTTTATGAAATGAAGAGAATAAAGTAGACTTTTGAAGGTAGAAAGGAAATGGATCTTTTCTGGGGGAGTGTTAGAGTTTTTAGGGAAGTCACATGTAAGGGATGACAAATTTTTACCAAGGTAGAAGGAAAAGTGAAAGCAGCAAGGTAAGATGGAGGTTTTTGGGGGAGCTTAACACTCATGAGAGAGGAATGGTTCAGAATATGGGCTTTGGGGTCAAACATGGATTTGGGTCCCAGTTTCACTACTTGCCAGCTAGGTTGTCTTGAAGAAGTAACTTAATAACTTTCCTGTGTTACTTTTTAAATTTATCAAATGGAGATAATTATAGTGCTTAACCTCAGAGAGTAGTTGTGAGGATTAAGTGAAATTAGGCATAAAAGCATATAGCCAAGTGCCCTGTACATAGTAGGTGCTCAACAGATACGTGTTACTACTGTTAATGATAAGTTTGAGTTGAAAACCAATTGAATCTCATTATTGTAGGTCGGAAGAATCAAGAAGCAACACATATATAAAGAGAAGTGTACTCAGTTTCAGAAAATCTGTCACTTGTACAAGTCTATAGATAGAATAAATTAATATCCTTTTTGTGGCAGTTCATTTAGAATGAGATTCAAGAGTGAGGAAGGATAAAGAAATAACTTTTTAATAAAAATATTTTTTCTTTCATTTCACCCCCCCCCACATATAACTAACTTCACATTTAACTTGAGTGAGATTGAATGTGCTAATGAGAAATACATAGTTGTTGAGATATAATAAATGCTCAAGAAATGCTAATTTTACTCATATAATTCTTTATTTCCCCTTGCCAAAGGATGATGTGGGAAATAACTCTTGAGAAACAGGACTCTGGAAAGTAAAGGATAAATGGAAAGATTGAGGGTAGAGGCAAGCACTGATTACCAGGTAGTTAGCTTGTAAACTCCAGTTGTGTTGGATGAACAATTATAACTTCTTACACTATAAAAGTTAAAAAGATTTAACGTGAGCAGACAACAGAGAAAAGCCAAAGATTTATGGGGAGTTTAAAAGCTTGGAAACCAGAGAACATATTGGTCCTGCTGACTCTAATAGGAGAGTTAGGGAAGATGTTTTGGATGTGTTTAGTTTTGGATGACTGTATAACATCTGAGTATATACATTGTGTGAACAACAAGAAATGAAAGTCTGAGGATAGGATAAGAGAAAGGGATAATGTTGGCCTATGATTCATTCATTCATTCATTTATTTATTTATGGCTGCGTTGGGTCTTCATTGCTGCACGCAGGCTTTCTCTAGTTGTGGCAAGCGGGGGCTACTCTTTGTTGCGGTGCGCAGGCTTCTCATTGCGGTGGCTTCTCTTGTTGCGGAGCATGAGCTCTAGGCACACAGACTTCAGTAGTTGTGGCTTGTGGGCTGTAGAGCTCATGCTCAGTAGTTGTGGTGCACAGGCTTAGCTGCTCCGCAGCATGTGGGATCTTCCCGGACCAGGGATCGAACCCATGTCACGTGCACTGGCAGGTGGATTCTTTTTTTTTTTTGTGGTACGCGGGCCTCTCACTATTTTGGCCTCTCCCGTTGCGGAGCACAGGCTCCGGACACGCAGGCTCAGCGGCCATGGCTCACGGGCCCAGCCGCTCCGTGGCATGTGGGATCCTCCCCGACCGGGGCACGAACCCATGTCCCCTGCATCGGCAGGTGGACTCTCAACCACTGCGCCACCAGGGAAGCCCCAGGTGGATTCTTAACCACTGCGCCACGGGGGAAGTCCAGCCTGTGATTTTTAAGCATTCCAAGATTGTATTTTTAGTGACCTTCTTGTTAATGGGATTGAGATAATGAACTCTTGACATCTAATACATTTTTTACTCCATTTTGAAGTATTTTGCTGGCTTAAAATTTTTAGTATAAAGTGAAAGCTTTAGTAGACCAGTGCAATGTTCTGTTATCTGTCAGTCTTGTGATGCTCATTTCTGGGCTACAGGGAGCACTTTGGACCGTGGACTATTCAGATGCCTCTTTGTAAATATGGGTATCGACAGAGGGATTATTTTTATGCTTTCTGTGTTCACAGACCTGTCTTTTGGCTTTTTATCTTAAATATTAAATAATAAAGACAGTGAAGATAAGTAATTGTGACTTGTCTATTATTATGCTGGTATTTAAAATGTCTTCCGGAAAATTTTTCTGTAGATAGAAACCACTTTGGAGTAAAGGAGGAATTTTTCCAGGATGGAGTTTTCTTTTAAAGCACTGGAAATGTTTCCGTTTTGTTTTAGATGCTACTTAAAATGCAATTATTTAATAGTATTCTTCTGATCATATGCAAATAATGCCATCCTCCTTATGTTGGCATTTTAGCAATTGTTTGTTACAGATAATGTGTTTGTTTTTGTTTTTGGTTTTTTTTTGTGGTATGCGGGCCTCTCACTGTTGTGGCCTCTCCCGTTGCGGAGCACAGGCTCTGGACGCGCAGGCTCAGCGGCCATGGCTCACGGGCCCAGCCATCGGCAGGCGGACTCTCAACCACTGCACCACCAGGGAAGCCCACAGATAATGTTTAACAATAGGTAACATCTTTTTTCAGGTCTTTTCTGCTTGACTTTTATATTATTACTTGCATATGCTTTAGGGGCTTATTAGTGACTCCTGGCACACATTCCATCCTTTAGCCATAGCTAAACCTCCAAGTAAATTTTTGTCCTTTCCTTTAAAGAATTGGCCATTCTTCTTTCCTAATTCCTTGATCTTCATGGTGCATTGACTATAATTTTATAACAGTAGTGTATTGTATCTTTCTATATCAAGAAAATTTTCATTTGAAAACTGTTAGTTTTAAAATATGCTATATGGCCTTTTGGGAGGTTGTATACATGTGTGGGGTGGCAGGCAAAGATTGGAAATATTTATATTACAAGGTTATTTCTTTGTTCTTTCTTTTGGCTCTCATTCTAATTGAATTGCCACTAAAAGGATGTTTTACAAGAATTTGAGGTAAGGGTTTGAACCCAAAATGTACCTCCTTTTTGGAATTATTTACTTGTTGCATTTTAAGTTGTTCAGTTTGTTACTGTTAGTGCTTGGGTAGAGCCTCACAGTTTTTGGATTCTGTTGACTGAGCTAGCTCAATTGTTATCTAGCACCTAACTATATTATTATTTAGAAATTATTGCATTATTATATACTAACATTTATTAGGGCCCACCATCTACTAGGGACTGTGATAGGCTCTTTACATGCATCAACTGTGATTTGTTTGATTAGTCCTGTTTTTTCAGGTGAGGAAACTAAGATCTGGGAGGTTTAATAAATTTCCCAAGATCACCTAGCTATTAAATAGTAGAGCTTGGACTTGTTCCTAAATTCTATCTAAATTCTAAGCCCAAAGCCTTAGATTCTAAACTATTTGAATGATTAGGTGAGTACATATAGCTAACTTTATTCTCATTGTTGAAAACTCAAATCTTTTGTTGCAGTGTTTTTTTTTAAAAATTAATTAATTAATTTAATTTTATTTTTGGCTGCGTTGGGTCTTCGTTGCTGTGCACAGGCTTTCTCTAGTTGCGGTGAGCAGGGGCTACTCTATGTTGCCACGCGCCGGCTTCTCATTGTGGTGGCTTCTCTTGTTGCAGGTCACAGGCTCTAGGTGCACAGGCTTCAGTAGTTGTGGCTCGTGGGTTCTAGAGCACAGGCTCAGTAGTTGTGGCACACGGGCTTAGTTGCTCCGCGGCACGTGGGATCTTCCTGGACCAGGACTCGAACCTGTGTCGCCTGCGTTGGCAGAAGGATTCTTAACCACTGTGCCACCAGGGAAGCCATGTGTTGGTGCTTTTAAAAGCAGACTTAGCTAATGCTTGGTTCTGTGGGGATAGGAGAAATGTTGTAGATTATTCTCTGTTTGTGTTAATCTAGCACCCCCAAGGTACTGTGTCTTTTGCCTTGGACTTGTGATATGGTAGGCACCAGAGAAATGCATGGCTGGGTTTTTATGTATGTAACTGTTTCAACAGGACATTTATAACCACTCTGCTTTTCCTCCTCTTTGCTATTTCATCCCTAGAGTGTTGTCTTACCTCAGTTTGTTCAGTGACAGAGAATAAGGAAAAGAGTGAAGTCTCTGGGGTATAGGTCTACTGTGTATGACTTGTTTTGGTCTTGAGCTTGCAGTGCCTACAGTATGTACAGCCAGCTTTTGTTCAGAATGCTGTTGGGTGGGCAGTGTTTTCTTTACTGTAGGCAGAATTGATTGTCCTGGTTACAGAATCAAGGGAGATTAAGTTGATCTCTTAACTGTTCTGGATGTTAGAGTTAATTTTAGAAAAATATTGTAGTAAAATATAACATTGGTTTAATATGGAACATTTTAAGTGGGTAGAAATAGTTTGACCTCGGAGCTTTTGCTTTTTAGTGAAGTTTTTAATGCACTGTTAACAAAAATCCTGATAAAAAATTTAAGACAGTATGCCCTATCTGAAATATGAAATGATTTTTATGAGAGATTCATAATTCAGAAAGCATGTATTTTCTTATATCAAGATCTAATTTGAAATGTTTGTTTATATCTTTATTTTTTGATGAAGTGTCAATTTATCTTCTGTCTTCAAAGGATAAAGTAACTGACCTCTTTTAGATGGGTTAGAAATACCAGCTGTTTCTTAAAGCAAAAAGTTGCTTCAGCGAGTTTTCCTTATGCTGGCTTTTTTCTTTCAGGCCGTCTTACTGAAGCTAAACATCAGTTCAGTTGACAACTTTACTCAATTCTAGGCAACAGTGGCCATGCTCTGGCCTGCAGAGACAGTGAATCCATTCTGGCTCTGACACCCAATTTTATTGTAAAACACATTCATGTTGACATCATATCAGTTTTCTGAACTATTACATGCATAAAAGAATTCACCCCTCTCCATTCAGTCTTTCTCAGCCTTCCAGTAAGGAGAAATTTACACACCCAGTGTTTTTATTTTGCATTTAATGTGGTCTAGTCCAGAAAATAGCAGCTTCAGTTTAAAAAAATGTGTTTTTGGAGGCACTTAGCAAGAATGTATTAGCTTAATGGTGTTCATTGGTAGGAGAGGACTGAAGAGAAATGCACAAGGCAGTTTTTAGGCCAGAGCAGTTGAAGCTTAGGGTAGAACAGGTCGATATTGACCCAAGGTTATGGGGATTAGTTGCCAGAGTTCTTTTGCACGCAACTTCCATTTGAAGCCTCATCCATGCCCAATTTTGTGGGCTTTGCCTCCTGTTGGCCTTTTTGATTGTGTTGTTTTCTTGAAGGCCTTTTTCAATTGCTGATTTTTTTGGTGGGGGTGTTGGTTTGCTTATGTTTGAACTTGCCAGTTTTGCATTAAGAATTTGTGGGCTTCCCTGGTGGCGCAGTGGTTGAGAGTCCGCCTGCCGATGCAGGGGACACGGGTTCGTGCCCCGGTCCGGGAGGATCCCACATGCCGCGGAGCGGCTGGGCCCATGAGCCATGGCCGCTGAGCCTGCGCGTCCGGAGCCTGTGCTCCGCAACGGGGGAGGCCACAGCAGTGAGAGGCCCGTGTACCGCAAAAAAAAAAAAAAAAAAAAAAAAAGAATTTGTTTCAGATATGATCCAAATCTTCAACTTTAGTGTATGGGGGTAGGTGGTAAGAGTAGACTTCCTTGTGTACAAAATTCAGTCCTTCCATTTTTATGTCAATTCTACCTTTGTATTGAGTTGTACTGAGGCTGTCTTGGCTTTCATGATTAAAGGAATTTCACCTTTTTCCTTTTAATGGTGCTTGGCTGACTTATCTGACTTCCCGATCCTAAAATATTAAGATATTTTCTTTTCCGTTTTTTCTCTCCTTGGTTAATATAGGCTTCCCTAAAATATTCACAAGCCTAGTTCAAGAACTTAATAAGGTTTTCCTTGTTATTTGGTTCTACTGTTCTGAGACTGTCCGTTGGGAATTTCATTTACCCATAAAAGACTGACATTCTAATATGGAATGATTGCAAATTTCATTTATAAACTAATATCATAAATGTATCCATATGATTACTTAAAAATGAGTGTGTAATCTACATAGGATTTTAAAAGGAGTGGTTCTCAAACCTTTAGATGTATATGTTAATTAATTCTTACCTATATTATTTTGGGTCTGGTGTGATCATATCGGGCACATGTAGAATTTTAAAAAGGCTTTTTCTATTATCTGTATTTCCTAAACATTATGGGCAGAATAAGGTTGGAATAGAGAGAGAAAATTGCAAACATACCCTGACTTTCTGCCGGCTGGATGCACATTATCTTTATCTTTATTTATTAATAAAAGACGGAATGCCTTGGAAAACAAAAGGTTTTAATGGCCGGTGCTTGGTATCCTTGACAACAGTCCCGAAAGAATATTACATTAGGGCACCAGAGAACTTTTAAAAATAAGTAATGGAATTCCGTCTCTGTTATGCTTTTAGTAGTCATTTCGGCCATGGTGCAGCGAGGTCATAAGCTGAGCTCAGTGAAGGGAGCCAGAACATGAAATGATGCTGAGAGAACGTCTGGGAGATGAGAGGTACAGAATTACAAGCAAAAGTGCAGGCCTGCTGAGGCAATTACAGCTTAATGGGGTCATTTGGAAGGCAATTGCCAGGGGTTAATGTAGTATGGAGAGATGAGGTGAGATTGAAGTGAAATTTGGGGCTGGAAATGTGTTAAGATGAAAGATCAGAGAGCAGCATATTCTGCAGTGGTGAAGGTTTATAACATGCAAAGATTTGAGAAAATGTAAAAAATACTGCCCAGATGTTTTTAAAAAAAATTTATAGAAGTGACAGTAAATTCTAGAAAATGCCATTTCTATGCAAAAATATCTTTTCCTAAAAGAGGTTTTCAGTTAGGAAAAAAATACATGAAATATAATATAAAGAGTTCATTTTTGAAGAAGTTTTCTCTTATAACTTACATTTTTTTTCCTTCATATTTTAGGTCACATTGAACTTGAAGAGTGTTAACAATGACAATATGCTTTATAAGTGATTGTTTTACATATCAGAATATCAACTTTTTTTTTTTAATCTTAGCGTTTAAAAACAAAAAATCAAGAAAAAGTCCTAGGTATACATATTTTGATATATTTATAACAGATTCATCACATTATCTTCTCAGGCATTAAAATATACTATATAGAATGTCAAAATATTACCAGAATGTAAGCTAGCATTCTTTGAGTGGGTATTTTGGTTCTGTAAAGTATGCTTAAATATTACAGGTATTTAAATTTAAAATGTCAAACCATGAAGGCATAATGGAAGTAATCATTTTTTACATAGTTTTAAGCAGTACAGGGTTTGAAAAAGCTTTGCATGCCAGACTATTGTGAATGAGTGGAGTTCATAAGAATTCAAAGGACAAAAGAGATCATTATGCTTTGTTACCTCAGCTACTTCATTACCTTAATTGCTGAGCGTAATCCAGTCTTGGAAGAAAACTCTGGGGCTTTAAGAAGATCAACACCGGCACCTTATGGCACAGAAAATGGAAACCCTTTCCTGTACCATTGCTACTCCAGGAACACTAAACCTTGATCAAAGGCTGAACTTTTCTTAAGGTCGGCCATGTGAACATTCCCCTGGAGCTGTACCATTCGCTGAACCGTAATGAAGTTTAGTAGGTTCAGCACCATTTCTCTCTGACTGACCGTCCTGGATCAGTGGCTAGCAATAGCATATTATCAGCCTTTCAGATAGGTGAGGTTTAAACGTGGTTATGGTTAGTAGTATAGTATGCTTTAAAAAACAAACAAACAAACAAAAACCAAACCAAAACCGCTTCTTGTATATTATAGGAACGAGAGAAACTACTACTATTTGTAACTATTTTAGTCAGGAAGCAGGACATTGCAGTTTTTATTTCAGTCCTTTTGAAGGATTTTGATTGCTTTCTATGCTCTCTGTACCTAAATTTTTCAGAAAACCTTGGAAATTCCCTAACCAGTATGCTTTTCCAGAAAGTCCTTTACTATGTAATGTAGATGCAGCTGTGAAATGGTTCAGACTTATTTGAAGCATTTTTACTTATATTTTTTCTTACCTAGCAGCAACTTACCTTGGTTTTTGAGGGTAGTTTTCCCTTATAGAATGTGTACAGTTGCATATGTTAAGGTTTGAAAAACTACACTAAAACAAAAAATATGACCTTTAAAAGCATGGTTGAGTTGCATTCATTTTATAACCATCAAAGTAACTCTGTACTGTTGTAAGGTAGAAAAATCAATGATGCAATCTTTTTCCTTTTGCCTCGTGCAATCCGTAATTGAAATGGAAAATCAAATGAACGGCTAACAGATAATTGTTTTATCAATATTCCCTGCCTGCCCTACAAGGGTCAGCATAGAATGATCATGAGCCAGGGATATGATGAGGACAAAATGTGAAATTGAACAGCAAGGAGGCAATAAATCAGCCTTGACAAGAAAGAGTGACCAGCATGTAGCTGTTGTAGGCAGCTTTGGGGACAGTTTTTGTCTCAGGTGTCTGCCCTGATTTAAAAATGTGAGTATATAATATTTGAAGCTTTGCCACCACTAAGCCTGGCTATTTCTAGGTTGAAGTACCATGAGACAATATACTACTTAAGAAAACCTGAGTGAATACTAGGAAATTACAAAAGTAATGTAATTTATCTTAAAAGAAAAATGCTAAAATAAACTTTCATAGATTCAGATATTCTATGTTATACTGTTTGACTAATTTAAAAAAATGTAATAAACAAAAATTTTGTTGTATTGTTCCATTCATGCCATAGGCCTTGACTATAAAGTGAAACTGATTCACTGAATTAATTTCTTTCTAAATATATTATGTAAAGTTTGTAAAGAAAAGTAAATATTAATTTCTCTTGCTTAAATTTCAAGAAGATTTATTTGAGTTCAAGATGTCATTTGAGGAAGGGAGGTGAGGATCCAAACAAAACTGATGAATTGCTAACCCATAACTTAATTTTCTTTATTTTCTCATGATCTAGAAATGATTTTTATACATGGCAAAGAAACACTTAAATATACCCAATAGTACCGTGTAATGTGTAGGATTATGGGATAAATGTTACTGCTCATGTGCACATTAAAACTAGACATTGCCAAATTATGCTTGTTAGTTTCTTCACATAAGATATATTTATGTTGGTGAACACAGAGGGAAATGCACACTACTATACACGCCGTGTGGAGGAGTGTAAATTGGCACAAAATTTCAGGTCATTTTAGAGAAATATTTTGAAAGCCTTGGAAAGATTTATTCCCAAATATTTTGCTTTTAGGAATTAACACTAAGGGATTAGTCAGGAATACATAAAGATATACATACAAAGATGGTCACCACAGAACATCCTCCCTTCTGTGCCACTGCTTGCTCTTAGGTACTTTCTCTCTCTCTCAGTCTTTCTCACAGATTTTTCTTAGGGTGAATTTTGAGCCATACTACAGAAGATAGAATAGTAGAACACCAAACTTGACCAACTTGTGGCCAATCCTGCCCCATTCTTACCTCTATTATCTTTCTCCCTCACATATTTTTTGAAGTAAATCCAAGACATTATTTCACTTGTAAATATATCAGTATGTACTTGTAGGAAATCAGGATTCTTTTAAAAAATCCATAATGTATCACCATGTTATAACAAAATATTAACAATAATTCTTTACTATCATACATCCAAATGGTTTGTTTGAATATAAATGCACATAAAGTCTACCCATTGCAATTGGTTGGTATATTTTACTTTTTTTTTTCCTATACTTTTTTGTTGAAAAAATAGGATTGTTAGTCCTGTAACTTCCCAGTCTGGATTTTACTGATTGCATCCCCACTGTATAGTTTAACATGTTCTTCTGTTCTCCTTGTATTTTCTGCAAGTTGCCAGTTGGATCTGTAGGCTTAATCAGATTCTGGTTTAAAATTTTCTTCCCTCCCTGCAGGATTGCTTTATAGATTGTGTTATGTTCTTATACAGCAAAATTATTTTTATATATATATATATATATATATATATATATATATTCTTTTTCAGATTCTTTTCCATTATAGTTTATTATAAGATATTGAATATACTTCCCTATGCTATGCAGTTGGACCTTGTTTATCTATTTTATATATAGTAGTTTGTATCTGCTAATCCCAAACTCCTAATTTATCTCCCCCTGACCCCTTTCCCCTTTGGTTACCATAAGTTTGTTTTCTGTGAGCCTGTTTCTGTTTTGTAAATAAGTTCATTTGTATCATTTTTTAGATTCCACATATAAGTGATGTTATATGATATTTGTCTTTGTCTGACTTACTTTACTTAGTATAATAATCTCTAAGTCCATTCATGTTGCTGCAGATGGCATTATTTCATTCTTTTCTTAGGGCTGAGTAATATTCCATTGTATATATATACACCACATCTTCTTTATCCATTTATCTGTTGGCGGATATTTAGGTTGCTTCCATGTCTTGGCTATTGTAAATAGTGCTGCTGTGAACATTGGGGTGCATGTATCTTTTCAAATTAGAGTTTTCTCCAGATATATGCCCAGGAGTGGGATTCTTGGATCATATGGCAACTCTATTTTTAGTTTTTTAAGGAACCTCCATACTGTTCTCCATTGTGGCTGCACCAATTTACATTCCCACCAACAGTGTAGGAGGTTTCCCTTTTCTCCACACCCTTTCCAGCATTTATTATTTGTAGACTTTTTGATGATGGCCATTTTGACCAGTGTGAGGCAATACGTCATTGTCATTTACATTTTTCTGATAATTAACAATGTTGAGCATCTTATCATGTGCCTACAGGCCAACTGTATGTTGCCTTTCTCTCTTTTGTTGTGATGTTTGCAGTTACTGATACTCAATGCTTATATCTATTAGTTTATTTGGGGTTGCAAAATAGAGATAGCCTAATTCTGTCATTCCTTTTTCATTTATTAGTTGGAATCATCTATGAAAAACTTCCCTATATCTACTATTTAATTACTCAGTAGTTTAATTTGCAGTATTATTCCAAATAAGACAAAATTGTAAACAATTGAAATATCCAGTAATAGGTGATGTGGTTAAATTATGCTGTAGTTATGTGATAGAATTCCATATAATTATTTTAAATCATGTTTTAGAAGAATACCTAATAATATGGAAATGTTCAATATATTAAATTTTTAAAGCAGTTTATAAAATAGTAGTATAACCTGTTCTTAGGGTTTTTTCCTCCAAGTTCTTTCCGATAGGGACAAAATATTTACATTAAATAATGGTTTAAATTAAATTAAATTAAATAATGGTTACCTCGCAGTAGTGGAAGTAGGATTCTTTATATATTCTTCTTTATACTTTTCAGCTTTTCCACAAAGATAATATATTCATTTTACAGAAACCTTTTTTTCTTACCATTTTTTCAGATGAGCAAAATACTGTTTAGGGACTGGATGTTTTCTAGTAGACTATCTTGTCCCATCTTTCAATCCATGAATTTAACCTGTAGAATGGTTGTAATTGCAGAGGCACAAATAGATCACTGCACTCGAAATTAAGTGCTATCTCCTCTAATAGCTTTTTGTGATAGGTGTATTTCTTATTATCATTGTACACCCAGATGCTTTGCACAGGGCCTGGCACAGAACAGCATCAGTAAATATGTTGAACATGTGCTAAGGTAGGCTGACTTAGAGTCATTCTAGACCTAACATGTTAATTGTTCATGTCCAGTTCGTTGATGCTCTTTTACCCTGCATAACTTACCTTGAGTGAGATATTTCTACCTCTGCTTTAGAGAGCTAATAATCTCTAGTTTGGAATCTATGGACTTCACATAGGGTAGTGTTTCAAATATACCACATTGTCTCTCGAAAAATGATCAGTCCCTCTGGATTAGCACGTCACGCCCCTAAAAATCACCTCATTGTATGATCTCTCGATTCTAGCAGTCTTCTACATTTTATTTTATCTTGTCCTAAATTATTTTAATTTTTACTTCTCCAGGGAAAAAATTATTGTATATATAGTTTATTTTGAAACTTGATCACATCTAGTTTCATGTTTGTTATTCTTCTGTCTCCCCTTGAAGACAGCAATTGTGTCTTATACTACTGATTTTTTTCCTCAGTACATAGCACTATGTTATTCTGATGGTAGATGATCAATAAATAGTTGTCAAATTAGTTAGAATGTTGCTGTTGAATTATTGTTGATTAACATTGTTATGGTAATTTTTCGGATGAAAGAGGTGGAAGAAAATGGTCTTTTACTGTATTGTCTTCATTGAGTTGTTACCAAGTGAAAATTTAGTGTGGGGTTGGAAGTTAAAAGTTCTTTGAAATCCTAATTCATTCAAAAGTATTTGCTGAGTGCTTAATATGTGCTAGGCATTGTTATAGATGCTAGAGATGCAGCAGTGAACAAAACAGGCAAATTCCTGCCCTTAATGGAACTTTATATTCTTGTGGATCTAATTATATGTAACTGGCTGCTGTATGCATTTTGTGATAATGTAAAATGATTTCTAAGGAGCCATCAGCAACATCTTAACTATGTATATGAGATTGATCTGGAGTCAACTATCCGTAAGCTTTTGTGTGGTTTTGCAATAGCTTGGTAGTGAGAAGAGAGGAAAGAAACATTTATTGAACGTATACAATGCGCAGATTTTCTATTAAGAATGTTAACATACCTTATTTCATTTAATTCTCACAGTAGTTCTAAGAGGCAGGTATTATTTCTGTTTTCATCAGTGAAAAAAACAGAGGCTCAGAGATGTTAAGCAGCTTGCCCAGGATCACATAACTAATGAGTGGCAAACCCTCATTCAAACATAAGTCCTTTTAATTCCAAAGTGCTTCTTCTATAATCATTGCTATGGAGAATGTTCCAAAGATTCTTAGTTGTTTAGTTGAATTTTTCAGTGATGTGTTTGCAAATATGATATGGTTTCCTCATGTGTGTTTTATTCATTATGCTGTACTTTATTGTACAGCAGCATATCCATAAGGAGTCAGAGGATAATGTGGGAGTCAGTTTGTTGGGCAAAAAGGTCATGTTCATGTTCCAAAGTGACTTGAAGTGCTATGTCACAATCTTTAACATGCACATTTAAAAATGACACACATAAAGAACCAGTAGTAGATATTATTCTAGTTCATTGTTACCATGTTTCATTGATTCTAAGATGTTCATTTCATCCCCACATTTTAACATTTTTGAAAATAGGATGCCTCTAACAATTGATGTCATGTCACGTTTTTTTTTGTGTGTGTATGGTACGCGGGCCTCTCACTGTTGTGGTCTCTCCCGTTGGGGAGCACAGGCTCCGGACGCGCAGGCTCAGTGGCCATGGCTCACGGGCCCAGCCGCTCCGCGGCATGTGGGATCTCCCCGGACCGGGGCACAAACGCGTGTCCCCTGCCTGCATCGGCAGGCGGACTCTCAACCACTGCGCCACCAGGGAAGCCCCATGTCATGGTTTAATTGGCAGAATTTTTTTTCCTTTACGATAGCACATAAATTCACGTTGAGCCTTATAAGATGGTGTCTTAGATTTAATGAAGTAAAATTATTTATATTTTGGAAACACCCTAAATATGTATATGCACTGTATTTCCAAACAGCTCCATCGACCCTATTTGAGTTGTCAGATTATTAATTTGTTTTTAATGGTTTAGATGTGTTAGATAAATCTTACTCTTAAAATCACCTTTGCAACTTTAAAATTTTTTTGTTACTCTGTAGTATAGCTATGTTTGGATGTTTTTAGAACATCTATTAACATGCCAGCAAACTGTAGGAATAGTAGGTTATATTGGGTTGGCCAGAAAGTTCATTCTGGTTTTTCCATAACATATTATGATATAAATTACATCAATAGTATATTTTGAAGAATTACACATTATATTTATTCTGTGATAATGTGTAATGATTCCAAAGGAACCATCAGGCTTTTCAAGTCGTTGACTTACTTTGTTTTTCTAATCCTTAAATATATATTTAGATAAATCACTTACTGTGATTTTAAGATTTCAGTTTCTATTTCTTTTGATAAATTAAAACTAGAAATAGGCAACCTACTAGTAATTAATATAAAATTATAGCTTAAAATTTTACTAACAAAAATAAAGTGAAAATGCCTAGTTCTTTTGAGTTTTATTCTTACTCCATCTATGTCCATGAGAGTCTGCCGAATTTTCTGAATGATGGGAGATTTGGCACGATTTTGAACATATGTGTCTTTGATTTTCACATGTTGTTCTAACTGATGTCAAAAGGAGTTTTTGCATTGGCAGCCTGACAGTAGTCCATGACATTTGGTATCTAGGTGCACTGGAAGTTTAGACTTAGGGTTGAGCAAAATGCTGAAATTGTGGGGTTTTTTGACATAGTTTGCCTTTTGAAAACACTGTGATGATGATGTTGTGTATATTACGTTCAGTGTTTCTTACGTATTTTTTAAATGTCCAAACCACAGAAAACATTATTGTTTTCATGTAGTAGTGTTTAGGTCAAGTAGTATGTGATTGTATTAGAATTCATTTACATTAAAAAAGTTAGAGATTTCTAAAGATTCAATAAGAATAAAATCAGTATTGTACTGAAAAATTGTAATTTACAATGCTTCTCTTCTTGTTTTTTGCAGAAATAGAAATAAGCACATGAATTAAGTTAATAAGCCTTATAAAAACTAAATATAAAACTGTTTGAGAAAATCAACATTTTAAATCATGCTAAGTCTCTTCCTATTTTTACTCATCCTCTTGCAGAGCATTGACAAAAATATGAAATTGATTTGGTTGAAGGGTGTTAAAGAGCCGACAGCCAAATGTCACAAACAATGAATGGCTGCAGTGTTGAAAAAATCAATAGGGAGGTTAAGCTGGTCTTGTGAAAGACTTGGCAGACTGCTCTGTTCCAGGAAGATATCTGTCTTCTGGCCTTGGTTGCATGATCAAAAGGAAAACTTGATAGGTTTAATGAAAGGAGATACTGTAAAACTGACAACAGAAATATAGACACTGTGGTAAACTGTAGTGCACATCAGTGAGTGGTGCTATTAGATACATTTTTCAGCCTGAAAATATATTTATAGGTAGAGATGTCAAAGGTATTAGCATTCTTTTACTTTTTCATTGATTCTCTATCAGCTAATAAATTTGCTTGAAGTAAACAAAGGTTTGCATTGGGCTGAGTGTATAATAAGATGCTAAATGTATAGGATACAGTAATTGCTGTGTTAATTAGTAAACTAATTTTCCAAATCTGTTCATTATAACATTTAAAAAATCTGAATCAAAATTACATCTTCATCATTCTTACATTGTATTTCTAAGACATTAGGAAGGATCAAGAGCCTATGTAAAAAAGACAGCCATTGACTTGTCAATGAAAATAGAAAGTCCATCACTGAAAACCAATGTAGGATTTATGATTCATTAGTCCACCCCACAGGCCATTAGAAGATATTTTATAGGAGATCCTCTTTTACACTTTTATTGATAAACAGTATGTTGGCCTAAAAAATACTTCACTGAGATTGTTTTGATTAGAGCTATGTATTATTAAGTCTGACATTTTAACACATATCAAATACGACTAAGATCATTTATACATCATGTTTCTTTGCAATTTACTGTAGTTCATTGTTTATCAGCTTTACACCAAGTAACATTTTGTGTTTGCAGTATTTTCCCCCTGAATTTTCTTGAGAACTTTTCTTATATTCTGAAATCAGTTATTTCTTGGGTGTTCACTGTGTATAAGTCATTCTGCTAGGAACCAGTATCCTTAATTAAAAGCATTTGTTTATGAGTTTAGAGATTTCGAAATTTTATTTATTTATTTATTTTGAATAGGCAGCTCCATTTTATTAGCTATCATTAGATGTGGCAGTCTCTTTTGTGTAAGTCTGTGAGTGGATTTAAGAAAAAGGAATCATTAGTTTAAAATTCCCAAATGTGATATTCAGTTTAGAGAAGAAGATAACCTGTTTAAAAACAAATAAATAAAAAGAGAAGAGAAAAGCGAAAGATGTCTGGCAGATTTTCTGCAAGTGGACGCTGTAATAAAAATGCCCCCTACTTTGTTGGGATGGTATTTGGAGGGCTGCTGCCATATGTTACTTTCCTTTTTATCTGGGATTATGCCATCATTATTGCTGATAAAAGCTGTTTACTGCCTTGGCAAAGGAATGATGCTTGGAGCAGTTTTGGAAACCGCCATTCAGTTTACAAAAAAGTTCATTTAGTGCCAGATGCTAGAATCCTAGGTCTTTGTTATCTTTTCCCATTATTAGACCCATCCATTGTCTATTTCTTTTTTCCCTTTTATAATAGAATGTTGCCTCTTACTACCTGTTAAATTCAAGCTGTTAATGTGTGAGGTTATCTAAATTGTTACATTCTCCATGTTATGACTGATCAGTACTAAAGATGGGCAGTTTGGCTTTTAGAATCATTGACTAAATTTGGAATAAGCACTGTAGTGTGCAATGGAATTCCAGTTTCTAAATACTGTGAATTTGTGCTATTTTAGTGCCATTGCATATCAAGCAGAGGTTGGTTCAGTCTTTGAATAAACTATTGGCTAATGTGCAGTTTCTGGAAACATTAAAGGTGGGTGTTGTTTGGGTCAGTTTATCACATTGTTTTTATGCTGCTATGAAACATGTTAGAATTGAAAGTGAAACAAAATTCTAATTTTTTTCCAGGAACTGTTACAGTCATAGTTGTTATAACTTTTTATGAGAATATTCCCTTTCTAGTTATTTCTCTGAAACTTTTCCTCTGCTTCTAAACACAGTATTTGATAGTGACTACATGATTGAATTGCACTGCCTTACGAACTCATAAATGCTAATAACAAACTTTTTTTTCCTGTTAGTGTGTAATACCTAGTAGGCCTTTGGATAATCTAGTTTAGTATAAGGCAAAGAGATTGTTTTGTTTTTAACATTGTCAACATTTTTATTAAGATGTGCTTATCTTTTAGTGTCTGAGTAAATTTTCCTTTTTCTCAATTTGTAATACTGCTCTGTGTATTCAGTATGTGTATAGTATGTGACTTACTGGCCCACCTAGGGGGTCACACTCTTGACCTTTGCCATGTTGGCATTGTGCTTTACCGTCTTTTTTCACACTTCAGTATTTAAATTACACTCATGACTTGAATTTAGAATTTTTTGAAGTGTAAAAATACTGTTACAAATAATGTTGATAAATTAGAGTCTTACTGGTTTATCTCAAAATGTAGCCCATAGTTCTAAACTTATACTTTTCCCCAATATACTTTTACTCTAATGTTTTGTTTTTGTAGGAACTGTCACCAAGAGGACATGGTCCAAAATAATATAAAACCCACATTTTTAGTGCAGTCATTTTTACAAAAACAAGGTCAGCTGTCTGCTAGAAAACTATACTTATTTAGAATATACTGAAATATACCCAGCCATGGATGACACAAAGGACCCCTGATGATTCAGACTTTCGGATGACTTTAGGTGGGAAAAGAAAGGAAAAGCCATCTTCAAATTTGTTCAAGTATAATGTTAAATTTCAATGTCAAATTGAAGTTGAAAAATTATAATCAACTGGATAAGAGGACTAAGTATCCCCATTAAAAGTTGAGATCATTTGAGTTATGTGTACCATTTTTTAGAAATGATACTTTTATGGTTATGTGAGTAATTATTACTCATCAGCTTCTTCAATTACCTATAAATTATCACAATTAAAAAACAAGTATTAAAATAATAGCCAAATAAAAAGATTTTTAGATCCTTTTTTAGAGAGTAGATACTTTAAATGCTCAATAACGGTTAATAAAAGGACATTAACATGAAAAACTGTGCATTTATTTAAACAAGGAACATTAATTGGCTCCTATACACACACATGGCATTATGATAGAAATCCCTGGAGAGCACCAAGATTTGTATCAAGATAGATCTGCCATTTGAATCATGAATTTATTTTTAATGTTCAAAATGATTCAAAATAAATCATGAATTTATTTTGAAATTAAAAAATTTCAGCTACTGTCACTCCCTACTTCCCAAATAATTCTTTCATTTTATAATAACTATAAATGGAATATAATCTTTAAAAATTGTGAATCACTATATTGTACACCTATAACTTATATAATACTATACATCAACTATACTTCAATAAAAATTTTTAAGAAAATTATCTTTCAAATTGTATTTGCAAAATTGTCGCTGAGAAAGCTACTAATTTTAGAAATTAATATTTCTCATCCCTAGTGACCTAATAACTCCTTTATAATTTTCAGTGAATGAATGTGTTTGATACATCTTGTTTAAATAGCTTTAATTCAGTTGTCTCAAATTTTCCAAAGAGACTAAAATATAATTGCCTTCTTCCATTTACATAGTCATGTTCATTTGTACTTATAAGCCTTGGAATCACTGTCATTTAGGACCATTGACAGGTAGCTTGAATCAAAAGAGCTTGTGTTTTGGTGTCATGTTGCCTTGGGTTTCAAACTCCTAGTTTTGCTATTTATTAGAGTTATGACTTTGGACTAGTTACTGAACTTTTCTGAGACTTGATTTTCTCATTATAAAAAATGTAGTAAAAAAAAATGTAGTAATATCTGTTTGTCAGGGTGTTATGAAAAGCCTGTGAAAAAGCTGGTACTCGGTAAATGGTAGATACTTTTATTATCTTGAGCTAGACTGTATCAGACATGGGGTGACCAAGTCAAATTAAGTGAGTTTAATTTTATGTTTCTGGCTTATCTGCATGGAGTTCTCTGGACATGAATAACTTTTATTGGGTGAATAACTTAAAGCTGTTCTATATGATTTGTAAGATCAAGAAAAGTTTGAGATGACTGTCATCAGCGAGTCTCCAACAAAACCAGGCAGAATGGAAGCTGCCCTTTAGTTTTATTTTTAGTTGAGAATCAGTCCAAGAAGGCAAAACTTTAATATATCTGATTTCATATTGAGCCTGTGATATTTTCATTAACACATTTTTACAGACCAAGTTTTTCAGTTTTTTTATGCCAATAACTTAAACTTTATAAATCTAATAACTTATATTTATAAAATTTATAAGGTATTTTAACATATTCATAGAAACTATTTCTAATATTATAAATGTATTAATGCTTGCTGTTTATGCTTTATTAGTGTTATTCAAATTGATCTTGATTTACTTTCATTTTCAAGGCAGTTTTTTCCTTTTTTAAAAAAATTCCTTCAAATGATAATTATCCTTTCATCAAATTATATATGTATCATCTTGATAGTCAAAACTATGCTTTTACTAGGCTACAATGTTACTTTTGGTTAACTGTGTGTGTCTTTTGTTTGTTTTTTGTATGTTTTTGCTTTTATTGTCATTCTGTGGGGGAGAATGTGACTTTTTTCCTGTTTAGATAGATGCATCTAGAACCAAATGAGGGCAGTAAAGTCTAATAGAAAGCTTTACAAATGAAAGTTTTGTTTCTGTTTGTGCAATACCTTGTTTCCCTTTCATGTATCCTGGGAAATCATACTGATCAATAGTTCCCATTTCAGTACAACTGCAGCAAGCATTACAAGTGTATGAAATTTACAACATTGTCTGCTGTAAATTTTAATTGGAAAAATCTTACAGCTTTGCTCTCTATCTTCGGAGGTTTAAATCTATATGATTTTTTTTTAAGTAAAAAAAATTTACAACATAATATCATGTCATACAGTTTTTATGGGCGTACAATATAAATAGGACCAAAACTATAGCTTTATTGGAAAAAATAACTCTAAAAATGTATTTTAACACTTAGTGCATTCAACATTTTTTCTATAGAAACAATGGACTTGGTAAAGTAATTTAGTGAATGTTGTAAATTATGAACAATATCAGGCAAGGAATATTATTAACAAATAAATATATTAATAAAAGATATATTCTGTGGTTTCTCTGTCTCCCATGTGGGGCCTCTTTCTGAATCATTGTGCAACACTATATAGAGCTAGTGTTCTGATTTAGAAGAGTATGAGAGAAATGTTGCTTTCTGCACAGCTTTATTTCTGTCACAGGTCAGGCTTAGAATGCTGTGTGATACATTTATTGACTCTAATCTGGGCATAAACACAAGTCCTCAAGCACCAGCCCAATTAATAATTTGCATAATTAACACACATATTAAATAGGGACTGGCCTTGCATCTGTATTTGCAGTGATCGGGGTAATGAGGGCTAACGGAGCGGTGCCTCGGGCCTGTGTTAGCAGACGTGTGGCAGTAGTAATTTTTGCTTGGATTGACAACTGCTAGACAAGTGGTCCCAGCATAAAGCTAAACCCCGTTTGGCAGTATTAATCGTTGACAAACTGCTCTTAAAGCTGTAACATTGTTTCTGTCAGTTGTTTGGTTTGATGTCACTGTTAGACATAATAAATCAATAGTGTCAGAATTTGGTAATGTTTATAGCTAGCAAGGTTTATTATTTCATATGACTGTCATGTACAAATAGTGGTTATCATGGCTGCCTCTAAATTATCAAAGACAGAATATGGCTTTGAATATACTTCTGTAATTCTTGTTCCAATGAATTCTTTGCCATCTGGAAATGCTTTTGGTTGGTATGCCTGCCCAATTTCAGTAATATTCATTTCTTCATGCAGTATGTTCCATGATTTTTTGAAAGAGTACACAGTTTAATTTCTTGCACATTGACTATAGCTTTAAGTTAGGAAGATATACCTAGCTTCCTCAGCTTCACCTTCATTCCAGACTTGATAATATTTAGCATGTGTGACAGACTACAAAGGTACTGAGATTCCTCAGAGTAGGATTTTAATTTCAGAGCATTTTAAATGCACGTAGGAAGGAAATATTAAAGGCAGTTATTACTTATAAAGAGAATAAGTTCTTCAGAGATACAAGTTAAAATTACTTGTTTTTCCGTTCTTTCCCTCTTATCATTTCTCCAAAAGCTTTAACATTTATGTTACACTTTCTCACACCTGATCCTCATTACCAAATGTTTTAAGAATTTCTTCATTTAGATTTCAAAAATGTTTCTTTAAAAATTACCTCAACATGTGATATGATCTTTATTGTCATTCTATTAAAAGCAGTCCTATTTATAGTACTCTTGGTGGAACAGAATTTACATGTGAAACTACTGGCTATAGGTAAACATGTTTATTATGTAGCTATAACATGCTTATGATAAACCATAAGGCTTAAATAATGGCTATTTTTAGTGAGTTAGAATGAATGTATCTCTGCATAGCATTTTGATGTTTCAACTAAAAATGTAAATACATTATGAGCAAATTAAAGGATTTTACGATTTTCCAAAATCTTTTCTTTGGCAAACTAATAGGCAATTCTTAATTATGAGCATAAGAGGTAAATTAGTTCAAAAAAGGTGGAGTCATTTGGAGTGGAGCTTACCTTAGTTTGTCATAGCAATATTCTCACTTGAAAAAGGGGGCATGCATAAATTCCTTCAGGAAATTATTAGATTCCATGGGCAAAGAAATATTAAGTTATGAGCATTTATATAATACTAAGCATTCGATTAAAAAGCGTGGTCTGCACATTGTAATGCTCATCCATGGTATCATTTTAAGCTGCCATTTCAAAGCTTATTTCCCGTCTATTATATGCCTATGCACGTGTATATCATATATATATAAGTTAGCATAATGGTACAAGGGAACTGTATCTGAACAATAACAAGGGGTTTTTAGGATATGAGAGCAATATGACTTTTTTTTAAGTAGTACTTTTTTTTTTTCCCCCCAAATCAGTACTTTTAAGTGAATGGGGTTCCAGTCAGAATTGTTATTTCTAGAAGGTAAATGCATATTCTACTTTAGGGAACCCTACTTTTGAAAGACTTTGGCCATCTTTTAAATATCTTTAATGGTGGCAAATAGAAAATGAATAACTAGAGATGATAGTAAGTCATGAGATTGTGTGACCACCCTTTCTGCCCATGGAGAAGTCTAAGGCTTGTGTGTGTTTGCAGGCAGAGGTCAAGTAGCCCATAGAGGGTGATAGAGAGTAGTAGAGAGAGAAATGACAGTTGGAGGTAGGCCAAGGTTACAGAGGTGGGAAGATAAAACAGAGTGGTTAGATGTTTTTTCACCTTTCAGGTCTCGGCTTAAATGTCATCACTTTGGAGAGAGACTTTCTTAACCACTCTTGCCAAAGCAGATCTTCCGTATTATTCTCTAGGACTCCTCTCTTCATAGGACATGACAATTTGTAATTTTTTTGTTTTGGGGGGACTCCATGGCCCATGAAGATAGGGACCATGTCTCTTTGCTTTGCCATTTTTTTTTTTTCAGAAGGAAGGTAATGAAGTATATATCTATTGCAAGACTTCAGACAGGTGGGATTGGGAATTTGAGGGACTTAATATTTCCTTAACATGAGCTTTGAACTTAGGTTTGGTACTTTACATACTCTTATCTTAGAATAATCTTATCAGGTAGTTATGAAAACTTCCATTTTATAGTTGAGAAAATGGAAGCTCAGAGAAGTGAAGTGACTTGCCAGAGGTCACACAGCTAGTAAGTGGCTGAGCTGAGATTTGAATCGTATTTTTGTATAATAATTTCAAAACCTAGAGGATTCCACATTACTCAGGATCTGTGGAACGTATTATTGCGGTCAGTGTAAAAGGCAACCAACATATTTGAAATGGAATTACTAAACAGGATTGTGTACTCAGTTACAATTATGTAGCGTGCATTTGTAGCAGACCCAGTCTTGAAAGTTCTGCTATTTTCTCTAGCAGTGTGCCCTAGGATAAGCATAGGGACAGTGAAAATGTATGTTACATATATGTTACTAGCTACATGTAGCATTCTTGAGGGAATTAAAAAGATTGTCACTCAGTTTTCTGCGTGGGGCTTAATTCTTTTATGAAACCCCACCTGGAAAGGCTAAGTTAGGTTATACCACTGTAACAAGCAACCTCCAAATCTTGACTAGTTAGGAAACAATACCCAGTCTTCACTCCTGTGTGTCTCTTTTACTACTCACAGAATACTTCACTTTTGACACTTCTATTCACCAAATATGTGAGTTTTTTCCCCCACCAAGCAATTCTATGCAATGCCAACTGGGTGTCCTATAATTGTATTCATTTCTGGCACTATCTACCTAGAGGTAGCATCAGACCCCACAGGTTAAGGGCTCAGTCTCTTAAGATTGCCCCACTCCGCTTCAGATGCCAGCTGCGAGTTCAGGTTGTCTCCTGTGCTTCTAACCGATTGCCTATAAATAAGAGGTTCCCTTGACACCCCTCTCACGTTCAATTTATTTGCTAGAGAAGCTAACAGAACTCAGGAAAAGAGTTACTTACGTTTACCAGTTTGTTATATGATATGATAAAGGATACCGATGAACAGTCAGATAAAGAGATATAGGGTGAGGTCTGGGAGGTTCCCTAGCGCAGGAGCATGTCCCTGTGGAGTTGGGCTGTATCACCCTCCCAGTATGTGGAGGTGTTCACCAACCTGGAAGCTCTGAAACCCCACACTTATGAGATTTTTTTTGTTTTTTTTTTTTGTTTGTTTTTTGCAGTACGCGGGCCTCTCACCGCTGCAGCCTCTCCTGTTGCGGAGCACAGGCTCAGCGGCCATGGCTCACGGGCCCAGCCGCCCCGCGGCATGTGGGATCCTCCCGGACCGGGGCATGAACCCGTGTCCCCTGCATCGGCAGGCGGAATCTCAACCACTGCGCCACCAGGGAAGCCCACTTCTGAGATTTTTATGGAGGCCTCATCACTGTAGGATCAATCACTGACTTCATTTCCATCCCCTCTCCCCTTTCTGAAGAGGTTGTGGGGGCAGTGTTGAAAATTCCAAGCTTCTAATTATGGCTTTATCTTTCTGATGACCGGCATCCATCCAGGAGCATCCATCTACCCAGAGTCATCTCATTAGAACAAAAGATGCTTCTAGTGCTCCTGTCACTTAGGAAATTAGAAGGGTTTCAAGAGTCCCGTCTCAGGGACTGGGGTCAAAGACCAAATATTAGAGCAAGAGATGCTCCTAGTGCTCTTGTCACTTAGAAAATTACAAGGGTTTTTGTTTTGTTTTTAACATCTTTATTGGAGTATAATTGCTTTACAATGGTGTGTTAGTTTCTGCTGTATAACAAAGTGAATCAGCTATACGTATACATACATCCCCATATCTCCTCCCTCTTGCGACTCCCTTCCTCCCACCCTCCCTATCCCACCCCTCTAGGTGGTCACAAAGCACCGAGCTGATCTCCCTGTGCTATGCAGCTGCTTCCCACTAGCTATCTGTTTTACATTTGGTAGTGTATATATGTCCATGCCACTCTCTCACTTTGTCCCAGCTTACCCTTCCCCCTCCCCGTGTCCTCAAGTCCATTCTCTACATCTGCGTCTTTGTTCCTGTCCTGCCCCTAGGTTCTTCAGAACCAATTTTTTTTTTTTTTTTAGATTCCATATATATGTGTTAGCATATGGTATTTGTCTTTCACTTTCTGACTTACTTCACTCTGTATGACAGTCTCTAGGTCCATCCACCTCATTACAAATAACTCAATTATGTTTCCTCTTATGGCTGAGTAATATTCCATTGTATATATGTGCCACATCTTCTTTATCCATTGATCTGTCAGTGGACACTTAGGTTGCTTCCATGTCCTGGCTATTGTAAATAGAGCTGCAGTGAACATTGTGGTACATGACTCTTGCTGGATTATGGTTTTCTCATGATATATGCCCAGTAGTGGGATTGCTGGGTCATATGGTAGTTCTATTTTTAGTTTTTTAAGGAACCTCCATACTGTTCTCCATAGTGGCTGTATCAATTTACATTCCCACCAACAGTGCAAGAGGGTTCCCTTTTCTCCACACCCTCTCCAGCATTTATTGTTTGTAGATTTTTTGATGATGGCCATTCTGACTGGTGTGAGATGATACCTCATTGTAGTTTTGATTTGCATTTCTCTAATGATTAGTGATGTTGAGCATCCTTTCATGTGTTTGTCGGCAATCTTATATCTTCTTTGCAGAAATGTCTATTTAGGTCTTCTGCCCATTTTTGGATTGGGTTGTTAGTTTTCTTGATATTGAGCTGCTTGTAAATTTTGGAGATTAATCCTCTGTCAGTTGCTTCATTTGCAAATATTTTCTCCCATTCTGAGGGTTGTCTTTTCGTCTTGTTTATGGTTTCCTTTGCTTTGCAAAAGCTTTGAAGTTTCATTAGGTCCCATTTGTTTATTTTTGTTTTTATTTCCATTTCTCTAAGAGGTGGGTCAAAAAGGATCTTGCTGTGATCTATGTCATAGAGTGTTTTGCCTATGTTTTCCTCTAAGGGTTTTATAGTGTCTGGCCTTACATTTAGGTCTTTAATCCATTTTGAGTTTATTTTTGTGTATGGTGTTAGGGAGTGTTCTAATTTCATTCTTTTACAGGTAGCTGTCCAGTTTTCCCAGCACCACTTATTGAAGAGGCTGTCTTTTCTCCATTGTCTTTTCTCCATATTCTTGCCTCTTTTATCAAAGATAAGATGACCATATGTGCATGGGTTTATCTCTGGGCTTTCTATCCTGTTCCATTGATCTATATTTCTCTTTTTGTGCCAGTACCATACTGTCTTGATTACTGTAGCTGCGTAGTATAGTCTAAAGTTGGGGAGCCTGATTCCTTCAGCTCCGTGTTTCTTTCTCAAGATTGCTTTAGCTATGCGGGGTCTTTTGTGTTTCCATACAAATTGTGAAATTTTTTGGTCTCGTTCTGTGAAGAATGCCATTGATAGTTTGATAAGGATTGCATTGAATCTGTAGATTGCTTTGGGTAGTATAGTCATTTTCACAATATTGATTCTTCCAATCTAAGAACATGGTATGTCTCTCTATCTGTTTGTATCATCTTTAATTTATTTCATCAGTGTCTTATAGTTTTCTGTATACAGGTCTTTTGTCTTCTTAGGTAGGTTTATTCCTAGGTATTTTATTCTTTTTGTTGCAATGGTAAATGGGAGTGTTTCCTTAATTTCTCTTTCAGATTTTTCATCATTAGTGTATAGGAGTGCAAGAGATTTCTGTGCATTAGTTTTGTATCCTGCTACTTTACCAAGTTCATTGATTAGCTCTAGTAGTTTTCTGGTAACATCTTTAGGATTCTCTATGTATAGGCTCATGTCATGTGCAAACAGTGACAGCTTTACTTCCTCTTTTCTGATTTGGATACCTTTTATTTCCTTTTCTTCTCTGATTGCTGTGGCTAAAAATTCCAAAACTATGTTGAATAATAGTGGTGAGAGTGGACAGCCTTGTCTTGTTCCTGATCTTAGAGGAAATGGTTTCAATTTTTCACCATTGAGAATGATGTTGGCTGTGGGTTTGTCATGTATGGTCTTTATTATGTTGAGGTAAGTTCTGCAAGGGTTTTTGGAACTTTGTGCCAGGAATTGGGGACAGATACCAATATATATATATATTTCTTATTATTTCACAGGGTCTCTGCTCATTGTAGTCACATAGGAGCCCAGGCTAACAGTGCAGCCATCATCTCTCAAACATTGTCAGTTGTTCTCCCCACAGTAAGACAACCTCGGGATATTGTCTTACCAGCAGTTAAAGGCTATGGCCCAGAAGTAACAAATGTTCGTAATTCTTGCTCATGAGTCTTTGGCCATAGTCACATAGCCAACTGCAAGGGGCCAGATAGTGCAATCTTCGCATGTGCCTGGAGGGAGAGGAGAGCTGGATTATCAGTGAACAGTACTAATGACAATCACAATTAGCACAGTAGGAACTAAAGAACTCTAGGTAGCCAGTGAGAGTATTGCTACTGTTATTGAATTTGGATAGTTTGAAAGTCCAGTGGCCAATCAAATTTGTGTCAGTGCACTAGGCAAATTAGGAACGGCGGTTTCAGTAAATAAACATGACTGTTAAAATGGTCTAGGGACACATTTAGAGATGCTCAACATCATTAGCCATCATGATGGCTCTCTTAAACCATTTCCTCTGTTCTCTTAATACTTAACTTTGCCCAGGTGTTTATTTTCTTCTCCCTTTCTACTAATCACACTTGTTGAAAAAAATAATTTTTTTTTCTAATTGTATAATACCTCAGTAAGAACTTTTTAGTTCCAAAGTAGGTATTGTCGTTTGAGCTTGAGAAGTCCCTATCTCCTTGAAGAAGCATGTAACAATGGGGAGCATGGCTTATAAAGCAGTGGAGAGTGTTCCAAAAAATGTGTTTTATGGAACAAATGTTCTGAAAGATAACAGGAAAAGAATAACTATCCATGGTCAAAGGTAGTTTGAGAGCTTCCCTGGTGGTGCAGTGGTTGAGAGTCCGCCTGCCGATGCAGGGGACATGGGTTCGTGCCCCGGTCCGGGAAGATCCCACATGCCGTGGAGCGGCTAGGCCCGTGAGCCATGGCTGCTGAGCCTGCGTGCCCAGAGCCTGTGCTCTGCAGCGGGAGAGGCCACAACAGTGACAGGCCCGCGTACCGCAAAAAAAAAAAAAAAGAAAAAGAAAAAGAAAAAAGGGTTGTTTGAGAAATGCTAGACTAAACAAAGTTTAACAGAACTTCTCAGAGCCTTTAAGATGCTGATACACTTTGGGATTCCCCATGAGAGTAATATAATAGACAGCATTTCTTAAACTTGTGTGACTTTGCCTTTTTTTTTTTTCTTAAACTAGATTAGCATCTTGAGGAACCAGGGTCAGGAGAACACACTCGTTTTGAGAAGCGTTTTGGGAGTCATTTATTTAGAGCATAGTGTCTGACTGTCTCATGTCTTCTAGATTATAGAGGACACAGCTAGGAGAGACATGAGGCATCATTTGTTCTAAACTTCATGTTTAGAAATGGGTAAACTGAGTCTCAGAGAAATTAAATGATTTGCCTGTGCTCATTTAGCTAGTTTTTTCTTTCATTTTTGCCAGTTGTACGCACATGACAATGATACTAACACTTGTTGCACTAGTAATGTTCTGAGTACTTATGTATTCATCTATAGAAGCTGGCTAACTTGTGGCCACGGCAGGATTTGAACTCAGACCTTCTGGCTCTGGAGCCTCTTCATGGTAGAGAAATCCTTAGGGCTAGCTGATTTCATCATTGTGAGGAAAAGTGATTTCCTATAAGGCCAGATGGCTCAAGGAAACTTACCAACTTCAGTTCCTTTTATAAGAAGAGGTCTTATTTCCTGGATGGTGAGTCAGGAGCAGTTACTGATTTGAATACGCTCTTACATTAGGCCTAAACCAAGTATCTTTGTGAAAAGAAATTCAATAATCCAAGAGAAAATAATTGTGTTTCTTAGGGAATTTCTCCAATATCTTTATAACTATATTTGTTCTAAATTATAGATTGCAGCCCTATCTGCAATGCTTCATTAGATAGATGAAAACATAAGCTTCTTTCCGTAATAATTCTTGTTTAGTATGATTTATAAAATTATTATTACTATGTTTAAATGGTAGTCTGGATGTTTCTGGCTTCTCTAAATGAGCGTGGACTCCATTCCTATAGCCCTTAAGGGACTTTCAGTAATAAGGAAGAACTGATCTGATCTGATTTTTTTTTTTTCAGCATAACATTTCCCTTTTTAAAAGATCCCAAAGCACCTTATAAATGGGAGATGGTCTCACCTGTCGAGCACTAAATGTATTGACAGATATACTGTAAAAGAGCTAAGGATTAGAAGAGATAAAGATTATCTAGTTTTACCTATAGAAGAATGTGTAAAATTGTCATTAGATGGTAGTTTATTTCCATAAGTGGTTGATGGGAGAAGACCTCTGTGAATCGTATAGTTAAGTTAGACTTAGGGAATGTGTCAAAAGTGTGTTGTATGTTTGCTTATCTGGCAACTTGCTTGCCTGCTCATCCCTGTTTTTTCCAAAAAGAAAAGAGCTTCATTTTTTTTTCTGATTATAAAATAGTTTTTGCTTATTGTTAAGATATTCATACAACACTGAAAAGTATAAAGAAAAAAGCAGCAATCACCTAAATTCCCGCTATTCAGAGGTAGCCACTCTTCCAGATAGTGCTAAAAACAGTTACATATATATACTGTTTTTAAAAAATGAGTTCAATATGCTATTGTATAGCTGGCATCTTTTACTGAATAATATATGGTGGACATCTTGTCATGTAAGCCAGTGCAGCTCTACATCATCTTATTTATTTGGCTGCATAGTGTTACCTGTTGCCCTCTCCACCAGTTTTATCATGTACTGTACATTTGCTTTAATCACAAATATCTCTTTAGTTATTTTATACCTTTGGGGGGGGCTTAGTTTAAAATATGGCATTATCCTCAACTGGAAGTTAAATTCATTCATTCAGTAATTATTTTATTGAACGCTTACTATGTCTTAATCACAGTTGAGGAACTTAGATTAGATCTGCTGCCTTGTGGAATTTATAGTCTAGTGGAATTAGAAGTAGCATTATAGAATAGGTTAAAATAGGTGAACAAAAATTTCTCTCTGCCTGGTTGCAAGAGGGAGACCAAAGAAGAAATCATCGTGGATATTTTACTAGAGAATGAGTTAAGGGCCAAAGGCCTCTTCGTCTAAGGAGATTTACAGATATATCATTTTTAGCTTCCCTATTTCATTTCTAGTTAACAGAGTCATGCTTTATTCTAAAATGCAGATGTTATTTGCAACTTTGCTTTAATGTAGCACAATATTTCTACTTTACTTAAGAATTATAAAAATCTCAGAAATGTCAACTACTACTTTTCTTGAAAATGTCAGTATTCTTGCTTGACAGTATACAAAGCTATACTTTGGTGATCTTCATATTGTACCTAAATACTTAATTTGTTGACTTTAAGATTAGGCCACTGAATCTTTTGTCTTACTTGCTTTTTCCCCATAATAATTCATCCATGAAGAGGTGAATTGATTTTTATGGTTATATTTGGTAAACACAAGATATGCCACCTACATGTAATTACAAATCAGTTATAGTGGCAAATCTAGAATCCCGTGACATCCATTACTGAGATCTCATAATTTTCCTCAGTGAGCATTTCACAAAAATACCACTGTGAAAGAATTTGAAAGCAATCTCAAAGTGTACTTTAACAATCATGCAAATGATGAGTTGTCATCTTAGATTAATGTTTCTAGGACCTTTCACCCAAGAGGTGTCCTTGGTCCTACCTGAAGTAGTTTTGTTTTGTTTCGTTTTGTTTTTTCACCGGTTATTTGAATAAACAAGTCGAAGACATGGGTAATATATTTTCATCATATATGTTGCTGGAGGAAATAGCTGTTCAATACTAAAACTAAGACTCTAAAAGCAAAACAAAATTTAATAGGTTATAATATTGAGCCCAAATCAGCTATAATAATGATAATGATTGCTAATATTTTATGTATGCTTCCTGTGTCCCTATACTGTGCCAGGCACTTTGTATGAATTTCCTTATCTAATTTTCATAAGAACTCCATGAGGTGTAGGTACTGTTATTATACCCATTTTACAAAGAAAACTAAAACTAGAGATGTTACATTGATTTGATTAAATTTCAAATCTAAGGTCATGCATTTACATTTAAAAAATAGATAGTGTTCAATTTCTGACCATGTGGTAGATTGAATGTGCAGAGAAACTTCATCTGGTATGGAATACTTAAAATGTTGGCTAGAAATAACTTCACTTACAAAGCATGACTGAACTGGTAGTATAGTAAGGAAATAGTGGCTAGAAAGAAGGACAAGGAGAATGATTCCATAGCTGCAAGAGCTGGTATGTGTTGGGGGTGCTAGGTGTCTGCCAATCTTGGTGACCTAGAGTGTAGGTTTTAAAGGGTCCTGTGCAGCTTAAGAGACAAAATTAGAGATCTTCCTATAAAGCCAGAACCCTTAAAAGGGGTGAACTTGCCCTTGGCCTTAGATAGGAGGGACCTGAGAATTCCTAACGATAACCTACATTCAGTTGTTTTGGGGATGGAATTCACATTGCCTGAAGGTCTCAAAAAAGTTCAAGCTGAAGATTTAGTTTGAAGTGGGTTATTACTGCTCCTAGGCATCTATACAATTTATGTCTTTTCTGGAAGAAAGCACTTTACATATAGGTGTCACAGAAGTCACACAGATGAGTTTTGGGGGGACAGGGGCTCACAATCTGAAAGGAAAAAAGAAAAAAGAGGTACCTGAGTAAAAAAGCCACCATGATTATGAGTTAGTGGAAGCATGAAAATGCAGAATCAGGCTCATAAAGACTGAAAATATTAGTATGATCAGATACAGCAAATAAAATAGCTGTGTTTAAAGAAGTTAAATATTGAAAGAAAACAAGACACCATTAAAATTAACACAACATGAAAAACAAAGAAAATTCTTAGATTAGACATGGCTTAAGGAGGGAATTAGTGAAATAAAAGATAGATATGAAGAAATTACCCAGAATGCAGCACAAAAAAGAAATAAAAAATATGAAACGGGTTAAGGGGATAGAGTAAGAGAGCCCCATAAACATTCAATCCATAGCTCCAGCAGTAAAGAATAGAAAGGTTGGAGAAGAAGCAATATTCAAAAAGATATTTAGCTAACAGAGTGTCAGAATTGATGAAATATGGATGTTCAGATTCAGGTAGCCCAGTGAATTCTAAGTGGGGTAAATGGAAAGAAATCCTCACTGACATGTACCACAGTAAAACAGAACCCCGAATATTACAAAAAAAAATCTTGAAATCAGTCTGAGAAAAAAGGAACAATGAGCAAACACAGCTAACTTCTTAACAGAAGCAACTGAAGCCAGAACACAATGAAATAACTTCAGAGTGCTGAGAGCAAATAGCTAGAATTGTCTACCCATTGAAAATATCTCGAGCTTGGGCAAAATAAAGGTGTTTTCAGACATAAAATTGAAAGTCTTCACCACCAATATAGTTCCACCAAAGGAATTGCTAAAGGATATATTTTAAGACGAAGAAAAAATAAATCTCCAGAAGGAGTGTCTGAGAGGCAAGAATAGTGAGAAGGAAAGCAGAAAATTTAGGGGTAATTATAACAAGTATTGACTGTACAAAATAATATGTAATTTGTGGGGATTTAAAAAATCAAGATAGTTTAAACTGGACGTAACTTGAGAGTCTATGATTAGAGTTAAAGCATTGTGAGGTCTGGACAAGGATAAAGATTTTGATTAGCAAGGAAATACACATTAAAACCACATCGAGATATTGTTTATACACCCAACCAGATTGGTGAAAATTAAAGTCTTAACATACCAAGTTCTGATGAAGATGTGGAGCAGCAAGAACTTTTATTCACTGGTGAGTATGTAAATTGGCATAATCAGCTTACAAAAATTTTGTCATTACTTAGTAAAATTGAAGTTGTGTATATATACCCAACACAAGAGAGGAGAAAAATAGAAGTGGCACAAACAGAAATCATAAATGAGTTGGGAGACATAACTCCAAATATATCTTATAATACATGTAAAAGGACTTGAAAAGATTAGATTAAAAGATTATCAGAGAGTACTAAACAAACAGTACTAAACAAACAAGCAAAAACCTGACAACCTACTTATTTACAAGAGACACACCTAATACACAGGGACACAGAAAAGCTAAAGGACACAGAAGCTAAAGGATGGAAAAAGATATGTCTAACAACTGGAATAGCTGTATGATAGTAGATAAAATACACTTGAAGATAAAGGGAAAAAACATTTCTAGAGGTAAAGAGGGTCACTGTATATTGATATGTGGTTCATTTTGCCAGGAAAATTTTAACAATTCTAAAATTATACGTGCTTAATAACTAATAACTTCAAAATATAAAGTAAAAATTGTCAGAGCCTCAAGGAGAAATAAATTCACAATCATTGGGCTTCCCTGGTGGCACAGTGGTTGAGAGTCCGCCTGCCGATGCAGGGGGCACGGGTTCGTGCCCTGGTCCGGGAAGATCCCACATGCCGTGGAGCGGCTGGGCCCGTGAGCCATGGCCGCTGAGCCTGCGCATCCGGAGCCTGTGCTCCGCAATGGGAGAGGCCACAGCAGTGACAGGCCCGCGTACCGCAAAAAAAAAAAAAAAAAAAAATTCACAATCATTGTAGGAGATTTTAACATATCCCTACTGGGTAATGACAGAACAGACAAAAGAATTCTGTGAATATATAGAAATGTAATTAACAAACTTGTCTCAGTGGACATGTAGAGAAAATATCGCCAGCAACCTCACAATATACATTCTTTTCAAGCATACATAGGAACTTTAAAAAAACTTAACCACGACTCAAGCTTCAACAAATAGAAAAGAATCAGAATCACAAGTACAATATTCTGTTATGACAAAACAAGTGGTTAGAAATCAACAAAAGATAACTAAAAAATGAAATAAAATAACTCATACAATATTTGGACATTTAAAAATATTTCTAAATTATTTCCAAGTCAAAGAAGAAATTGTAAAATGTTTTGAACTGATTGGAAATGATTAAAGTACTACTTATAACAAAACTTGTGGAATATAACTAGTTTTATATTAAACCTTAATATGTTAAGCCTTAAATGGCTACGTTATAAAATAAAAGAGGTCTAAAGTTAATTAGCTAAACTTCAATTTAAGAGCTTAAAAGAATATATGGATAAACCCAAAGAAAACAGAAAAAAGGAATAATAAAAATTTGAAGAGGAGCTAATGAAATAGAAAACAAAGATATGATAGAAAGCATCAACAAAGTCAGTTTGTCCTTGGAAAATTAGTAAAATTGACAAACTTCTGGTAAAGACTGATCAAAAATAAGTAAACAAGTTTAAAAGAAGGAAGGAAGGAAAAGAGAGAAGAATCACAAATAATACTGGATTTGAAAAGAAGAAATAGCATGTGCAGCAGAGGTTAAAAAGAAGATATTTTAAACATTTTGTCAATACATTTAACACCTTAGGTGAAATGGAATGTAGAACATTTTGTCAATACATTTAACACCTTAGGTGAAATGGAATGTAGAAATATACAAATTACCAAACCTTACTAAAAATGTAGAAAATGTACATGGTCTTATAATCATTAAGTAAATTAAACCAGTAGTTTAAATTTTCCCACAAAGAAAACAATGGATCAGAGCATTTTGTAACTGATTTCTAAACATTCAAAGAATAGATAATTTCAGTCTTATACAAATTATACAGTCTTGCAAACAGACTATACTCTTCAACTAATTATATAACCCTAATATAATTGTGATATTGAAACAGACTGGTACCAGTACAAGAAAGGAAAATGACAGGCCAGTCTCATTCATGAATATAGATGGAAAAATTCTCAACAAAGTGTTGCCAGACCGAGTCCAACAATATACAGACATATAATATGTTAAGACCAGGTTCAGTTTATGTCATTAATGCAGGATTGGGTTATTGTTAGAAGCATCAGTAAGGACATAGAAGACATGAACAACAGTATCAACCAACTTGAACTAGTTGACATTTCCCTCTAGCCGGTAACAGCAGAATATGTGTTCTTTTCAGTTACACGTGGAACATTCACCAAGATAGAATGCATAAAATGATCTTTAATTAATTTAAAATTTTGAGTGTTGGCAAGAATGCGGAGCAACAGGAACTTTCAGGTATTGTTAGTGGGAGTATAAATTGGTACAACGTTGGAAAATAATTTGGCAATATCTAGTAAAGTTGAAGGTTGGCATGCACTAAACTAGCAGCTCTACTCTTAGGTACATATCCTAGAGAAAAACTTACACATGTGTACTAGAGACATGTATTTGAATGTCTGTAACAGCTTTGTTTATAATGGAATAAGAGGGGGAAAGTAAGTGCCCTAAAGTCTATCAGTTGCTTAACGAATACATAAGTTGTGATGCAGTCATGAAGTAATATCGATGAATGCTGATTTTAAAAAATAACAGGAGATTTCTGCTTCTGGTTATGACTAACATCCATATGTATCTCTGTGTCCCATGCATTAGAGTTTCTCTGGGATACTTGCAACTCCTAGGTTCTAGTGTGTACACATTTTATAATAGATAATGCCAGATTGCCCTTCAGAAGAGTAACTAATTTTCATTCTTCCCAGACTCCTCATTTTTCAATGCATTTTTTTGTCTTATAATTGGGATCATTTATTTTTCAATATTGTGGGTTTTCCTCATTAGTACCACAATGTAAGCACTTTCCATGTTAGCAATTTTTTAATAAGTAATTTTACTGAGTGTATATTGTTGCTTTCTTAACCATTTCCATATTCTAAGATATTTTGGTTGTCTTTAGCTTTTTGGTATTATAAATAATGTTATACTGAAAATCTTTGCAAATAAGGATTTTTTTGAAAGCTTAGTACAGCTATCTAGATAGAGAAGGGAAGGACATTCCACTTAAAATTTAAGAGTAGATGCAGAGATAGATTTGACAAAGTTTGTCATTTGGATAGCACTCAGTAAATGATTATTGAAATTAGTTCAGATCTGATGTAACCTCAGTACATACACACAGAAAAAGGAGACTTCAATAAATCTAAGTTCAAAGGAGACAGTGGTGTGATGTGTCTGTCAAAATTTAACAATTTTGATTTTTGTTAATAGAACTGCAGGACCTACCCTACAAGAAGTAATTTTCCCATTCTGACCTAAATCCTTACTTACTGTTTTTATTTCTTGTCATTGAATTAAATATATTTTCCTAAACAAGAGCAAAAAAAGTAACAATCCCAATGTATTCTATGCTTGTCAAATATTTGGAAGTATTATTATTTGGAAGTACTCAGAACCCATGTTGCAAGAGGGATTTTGAAAACGGTATGCTCAGAGAAGACTTATGGGGAATGGTGTATGTTTTGTGTCTATCAAAGAAGACTTTGGTGTAGATGAGGTCAGTTCACAGTCTTTAACTATAGGAAAGTTGTCATACAATGAAAAAGGGAGCCTTTTATGTTTACAATTAGTAGAATTAAACTTAGCGAGCTGTAGGAAACATTTTGGCTGGTATAAGGACTAACTAATACCACTGTGATGTGTGACGTATATTGGGAGGTGTAGGGGCAACTCTTAGAGTCCAAGCTGAAGCTGAATAGAGCCACTTGGTAGAAATATCAAACGTCGAATATTTACTAGAGGGATTAGATTTAATGGCATTCCAACCCTGAATTTAGTATGTACATTTATATCTCAAGTTAAAGGCAGATCCTGATGGCCCTTCTTAAAAACGTTTCTTATATCCATCCCTTTCTTTCTGTTCTCAAGATTTTTGTCATTTTTTGCCTAGATTTTTTGATACCCTCACATCCAGAACTCTTAGTTCTAATTCTTGGTTCAGTCTTCTTAACATTCTGCTGCTGAATTGCTTTTGTAATAGATCTTCGTGTGATACTGCATATGTCATGCTAATCAAACCTTTAGTTATTGCCCATTGCCTAGGATAAAGTTCAAATTTTTTGGCCTGGAATTCTTGGCTGTTTATAAGTTCGGCCTTCATTCTTTTATTCAGTTACCCACCATTTATCGAACACTAACCATATACCAGGGAAAGTGTTAGGATGCTGCTGATAGATGGATAAGAAGATAAAGCACGATACCCAATAAGAGTAAATTCAAAAGAGCTGGGAACACAGGCTTAGAACAAGATTTTGTTTGTTCATTTGTTTGTGTTTTTTTATGAATTTTATTTTTTTTTATACAGCAGGTTCTTATTAGTTATCCATTTTATACATTAGTGTATATATGTCAATTCCAATCTCCCAATTCATCACACCACTTTTGGTGTCCATACGTTTGTTCTCTGCATCTGTGTTTCTATTTCTACCCTGCAAACAGGTTCATCTGTACCATTTTTCTAGGTTCCACATGTATGCGTTAATATACGATATTTGTTGTTCTCTTTCTGACTTACTTCACTCTGTATGACAGTCTCTAGATCCATCCACGTCTCTACAAATGACCCAATTTCGTTCCTTTTTATTACTGAGTAATATTCCATTGTATATATGTAGCACATCTTCTTTATCCATTCATCAGTTGATGGGCACTTAGGTTGCTTCCATGACCTAGCTATTGTAAATAGTGCTGCAATGAACATTGGAGTGCATGTGTCTTTTTGAATTATGGTTTTCTCTGGGTATATGCCCAGTAGTGGGATTGTTGGGTCATATGTTAATTCTATTTTTAGTTTTTTCAGGAACCTCCATACTGTTCTCCATAGTGGCTGTATCAGTTTACATTCCGACCAACAGTGCAAGAGGGTTCCCTTTTCTCCACACCCTCTCCAGCATTTGTTGTTTGTATATTTTCTGATGATGTCCGTTCTAACTGGTGTGAGATGATACCTCATTGTAGTTTTGATTTGCATTTCTCTAATAATTAGTGATGTTGAGCATCTTTTCATGTGCCTCTTGGCCATCTGTATGTCTTCCTTGGTGAAATGTCTATTTAGGTCTTCCGCCCATTTTTTAATCAGATTGTTTTGTTTTTTTAATATTGAGCTGGGGCTTCCCTGGTGGTGCAGTGGTTGAGAGTCCGCCTGCTGATGCAGGGGACACGGGTTCATGCCCTAGTCCAGAAAGATCCCACATGCCACAGAGCGGCTGGTCCCGTGAGCCATGGCCGCTGAGCCTGCGCGTCTGGAGCCTGTGCTCTGCAACGGGAGAGGCCACAACAGTGAGAGGCCTGCGTACTGCAAAAAAACAAACAAACAAAAACATATATATATATATATATATATATATATATATATATATATATTCAGCTGCATGAGCTGTTTATATATTATGGAGATTAATCCTTTGGTGATTCATTTGCAAATATTTTCTCCCATTTTGAGGGTTGTCTTTTCATCTTGGTTGTAGTTTCCTTTGCTGTGCAAAAGCTTTTAAGTTTCATTAGGTCCCATTTGTTTATTTTTGTTTTTATTTCTATTACTCTAGGAGGTGGATCAAAAAAGATCTTGCTGTGATTTATGTCAAAGAGTGTTCTTCTTATGTTTTCCTCTAAGAATTTTATAGTGTCCAGTCTTACATTTAGGTCTTTAATCCATTTTGAGTTTATCTTCGTGTATGGTGTTAGGAAGTGTTATGATTTCATTCTTTTACATGTAGTTGTCCAGCTTTCCCAGGACCGCTTATTGAAGAGACTGTCTTTTCTCCATTGTATATCCTTGCCTCCTTTGTCATAGATTAGTTGACCATAGGTGCGTGGTTTATCTCTGGGCTTTCTATCCTGTTCCATTGATCTATCTTTCTGTTTTTGGGGCAGTACCATATTGTCTTGATTACTGTAGCTTTGTAGTATAGTTTGAAGTCAGGGAGTCTGATTCCTCCAGCTCCATTTTTTTTCCCCTCAAGACTGCTTTGGCTATTTGGGGTCTTTTGTGTCTCCATACAAATTTTAAGATTTTTTTGTTCTAGTTCTGTAAAAAATGCCATTGGTAATTTCATAGGGATTGCATTGAATCTGTAGATTGCTTTGGGTAGTATAGTTATTTTCGCAATATTAATTCTTCCAATCCAAGAATATGGTATATCTCTCCATCTGTTTGTATCATCTTTAATTTCTTTCATCAGTGTCTTATAGTTTTCTGCATACAGGTCTTTTGTCTCCCTAGGTAGGTTTATTCCTAGGTATTTTATTCTTCTTGTTGCAGTGGTAAATGGGAGTGTTTCCTTAATTTCTCTTTCAGATTTTTCATCATTAGTGTATAGGAATGCAAGAGATTTCTGTGCATTAACTTTGTGTCCTGCAACTTTACCGGATTCACTGATTGGCTCTAGTAGTTTTCTGGTAACATCTTTAGGATTCTGTATGTATAGTATCATGTCATCTGCAAACAGTGACAGTTTTACTTCTTCTTTTCCAATTGTATTCGTTGTATTTCTTTTTCTTCTCTGATGCCGTGGCTAGGACTTCCAAAACTGTGTTGAATAATAGTGGTGAGAGTGGACATCCTTGTCTTGTTCCTGACCTTAGAGGAAATGCTTTCAGTTTTTCACCATTGAGAATGATGTTGGCTGTGGGTTTGTCGTATATGGCCTTTATTATGTTGAGGTAGGTTCCCTGTATGCCCCGTCTCTGGAGAGTTTTTATCATAAATCAGTGTTGAATTTTGTCAAAAGCTTTTTCTGCATCTATTGAGATAATCATATTGTTTTTATTCTTCAGTTTGTTAAGATGGTGTATCACATTGATTGATTTGCGTATACTGAAGAATCCTTGCATCCCTGGGATAAATCCCACTTGATCGTGGTGTATGATCCTTTTAATGTGTGTTGGATTCTGTTTGCTACTATTTTGTTGAGGATTTTTGTATCTATATTCATCAGTGATATTGGTCTGTATTTTTCTTTTTTTGTAGTATCTTTGCTTGGTTTTGGTAACAGGGTGATGGTGGCCTCATAGAATGAGTTTGGGAGTGTTCCTTCTTCTGCAGTTTTTTGGAAGAGTTTGAGAAGGATATGTGTTAGCTCTTCTCTAAATGTTTGATAGAATTCACCTGTGAAGCCATCTGGTCTTGGACTTTGTTGGAAGATTTTTAATCACAGTTTCAATTTCTTTACTTGTGATTGGTCTGTTCATATTTTCTGTTTCTTCGTGGTTCAGTCTTGGAAGGTTATACCTTTCTAAGAATTTGTCCATTTCTTCCAGGTTGTCCATTTTATTGGCGTAGTGTTGCTTGTAGTAGTCTCTTAGGATGCTTTGTATTTCTGTGGTGTCTGTTGTAACTTCTCCTTTTTCACTTCTAATTTTATTGATTTGAGTCCTCTCCCTCTTTTACTTGATGGGTCTGGCTAATGGTTTATCAATTTTGTTTATCTTTTCAGAGAACCAGCCTCTAGTTTTATTGATCTTTGCTATTGTTACCTTTGTTTCTATTTCATTTATTTCTGTTCTGATCTTTATGATATCTTTCCTTCTACTAACTTTGAGTTTTGTTTGTTCTTCTTTCTCTAGTTCTTTTAGGTGTAAGCTTAGATTGTTTATTTGAGATTTTTCTTGTTTCTTGAGGTAGGCTTGTATTGCTATAAACTTCCCTCTTAGAACCACTTTTGCTGTATCCCATAGGTTTTGGATTGTCGTGTTTTCATTGTCATTTGTCTCTAGGTATTTTTTTATTTCCTCTTTGAGTTCTTCAGTGATCTCTTGGTTCTTTAGTAACGTATTGTTTAGCCTCCATGTGTTTGTGTTTTTTACGTTTATTTCCCTGTAATTGATTTCTAGTCTCATAGCGTTGTGGTCAGAAAAGATGCTTGATATGATTTCAGTTTTCTTAAATTTACTGAGGCTTGATTTGTGACCCAAGATGTGATCTATCCTGGAGAATATTCCGTGCGCACTTGAGAAGAAAGTGTAATCTGCTGTTTTTGGATGGACTGTCCTATAAATATCATTTAAACCTATCTGGTCTATTGTGTCATTTAAAGCTTGTGTTTTCTTATTAATTTCTGTTTGGATGATCCGTCCATTGGTGTAAGTGAGGTGTTAAAGTCCCCCAGTATTGTTACTGTCGATTTCCTCTTTTATAGCTATTAGCAGTTTCTTTATTTATTGAGGTGCTTCTATGTTGGGTGCATATATATTTACAATTGTTATATCTTCTTCTTGGATTGAGCCCCTTGATCATTACGTAGTGTCCTTCCTTGTCTCTTGTAACATTCTTTATTTTAAAATCTATTTTATCTGATATGAGTATTGCTACTCCAGCTTTCTTTAGATTTCCATTTGCATGGAATATCTTTTTCCATCCCCTCACTTTCAGTCTGTATGTGTCCCTAGGTCTGAAGTGGGTCTCTTGTAGTTACATATATATGGGTCTTGTTTTTGTACCCATTCAGCAAGCCTGTGTCTTTTGGTTGGAGCATTTAATCCATTCACGTTTAAGGTAATTATCAATATGTATGTTCCTAATACCATTTTCTTAATTGTTATGTGTTTGCTTTTGTAAGTCCTTTCCTTCTCTTGTGTTTCCCACTTAGAGAAGTTCTTTTAGCATTTGTTGTAGAGCTGGTTTGGTGGTGCTGAATTCTCTTAGCTTTTGCTTTTCTGTAAAGCTTTTGATTTCTCCATCGAATCTGAATGAGATCCTTGCTGGGTAGAGTATTCTTGGTTGTAGGTTCTTTCCTTTCATCACTTTAAGTATATCATGCCACTCCCTTCCGGCTTACGCGAGTTCCCTTGTATGTTAGTTGTCGTTTTTCTGTTGTTGCTTTCAGTAATTTTTCTTTGTCTTTAATTTTTGTCAATTTGATTACTGTGTGTCTTGGCATGTTTCTCCTTGGGTTTATCCTGCCTGGGACTCTCTGCCCTTCCTGGACTTGGGTGGCTATTTCCTTTCTCATGTTAGAGAAGTTTTCTACTGTAATCTCTTCAAATATTTTCTTGGGTTCTTTCTCTCTCTCTTCTTCTGGGACACCTATAATGCAAATGTTGTTATGTTTAATTTTGTCCCAGAGGTCTCTTAGGCTGTCCTCATTTCTTTTCATTCTTTTTTCTTTATTCTGTTCCACAGCAGTGAATTCCACCATTCTGTCTTCCAGGTCACTTATCCGTTCTTCTGCTTCAGTTATTCTGCTATTGATTCCTTCTAGTGTATTCTTCATTTCAGTTATTTTATTGTTCATCTGTTTCTTTTTTAATTCTTCTAGGTGTTTGCTCTTTAATTCTTGTAGGTCTTTGTTAAACCTCTCTCTCTTTTTTTTTTTTTTTTTTTGCGGTACGCAGGCCTCTCATTGTTGTGGCCTCTCCCGTTGCGGAGCACGGGCTCCAGACGCGCAGGTTCAGCGGTCATGGCTCATGGGCCCAGCCACTCCGCGGCATGTGGGATCTTCCCGGATTGGGGCACGAACCTGTATCGCCTGCATCGGCAGGCAGACTCTCAACCACTGCACCACCAGGGAAGCCCTGTTAAACCTTTCTTGCATCTTCTCGATCTTTGCCTCCATTCTTTTTCTGAGGTCCTGTATCATCTTCACTATCATTATTCTGAATTCTTTTTCTGGAAGTTTGCCTATCTCTACGTCACTTAGTTGTTTTTTGGGGGGTTTATCTTATTTCTTCATTTGGTAGATAGCCCTCTGCCTTTTCATCTTGTCTTTCTTTGAATGTGGTTTTTGTTCCACAGGCTGCAGGATTGTAGTTCTTGTTTCTGCTGTCTGCCCTCTGGTGGATGAAGCTATCTAAGAGGCTTGTGCAAGTTTCCTGATGGAAGGACCTGGTGGGTAGAGCTCAGTAAAACTTTAATCCACTTGTCTGCTGATGGGTGGGGCTGTGTTCCCTCCTTGTTGGTTGTTTGGCCTGACGCGACCCCACACTGGAGCCTACCCAGCTCTTTGGTGGGGCTAATGGGACTCTGGGAGGGCTCACGCCAAAGAGTACCTCTCAGAACTTCTGCTGCCAGTGTCCTTGTCCTCATGGTGAGCCACAGCCACCCCTCGCCTCTGCAGGAGACCCTCCGACACTAGCAGGTAGGTCTGCTTCAGTCTCCTATGGGGTCACTGCTCCTTCCCCTGGGTCCCAGTGCACACACTACTTTGTGTGTGTCTTCCAAGAGTGGAGTCTCTGTTTCCCCCATTCCTGTCGAAGTCCTGCAGTCAAATCCTGCTAGCTTTCAAAGACTGATTCTCTAGGAATTCCTCCTCCCGTTTCCAAACCACCACGTTGGGAAGCCTGATGTGGGACTCAGAACCTTCATTCCAGTGGGTGGACTTCTGTGGTATATGTGTTCTCCAGTTTGTGAGCCACCCACCCAGCAGTTATGGGATTTGATTTTATTGTGATTGCCTCCCTCCTACTGTCTCACTGTGGCTTCTCCTTTGTCTTTGGATGTGGGGTATCTTTTTTGGTTAGTTCCAGTGTCTTCCTGTTGATGATTGTTCAACAGTTAGTTGTGATTCCAGTGCTCTTGCAAGAGGGAGTGAGCACACATCCTTCTACTCTGCCATCTTGAACCCTGTTCATTTGTTTGAAAAGAAAAATATAGGATTTTGAAGAAAAGCATATTTAGAAGACCCCAACCCGGTTTAGAGACTCAGAGAAGGCTTAGTTTCTACTACTCCCTAACAAGAACTTTCTGTCCTAGTTAGACTGGTCTATTTTCTTTCTTCAGGAACACTTGATTAATTTCTGCCTCATGGTGTATTTTTTTTTTTTAACTACAAAAACATTATCATACTATTTTTTGTACTGTACTTCAAGGTAGGTCATGTTTCAAAGCTTCCCTTATCCGGATGCTATTTACCTCCTTTAGGATACCTGATACCTCCCTTATCTGAATCAAAAAACTTATTTTTTGTATCACTCACTTGCCTTTTATTTATGCGCCACTTATTGTGACTACATTATATGTAAATTTGGTAGTGTTATTTTACTCTTTATATCTGCATGTCTGTCTTTCTAGTGAGATTATAAACAGCTTGAGGATATGTCATGTCATACATATTTCTCTGGCCCCCAGAGACTCATACACAGGTCCCAGGTGATTGGCATATAGAAGGGTTTTAATAAAGATTTGTTGAATGAATGCATATTGACTTTATAAGCTAAATAATCAGGGTGCTGTCATAATCAAACTTTCTGCGTTTGACCATGAAAGATCCTTTTTTCATCATAAAGTAAGCTTTCTCTGATTCCCACTCCATCTCCCGTCCTTTTGGGTAAGTATATTCGTTGTTTCAATTTCAGCTATATATGACTTTCCAGTACTTCTTCTAGGACTTGCAGGATTGTAAATCATCGTATAAGTGCAGCCCATAAAATCTCTCCTTTTCTCATTCTCTTTACTAAAGTTTTCTATCTTCTATATCTCCCCCACTTTAAAAGTGGAATCTTCTTTTATTCCCATATTTCACTTTTACATTACATGCTCCATAACATTTGCAGTATCTGGTGTTGTCTTAACATTTCTGCCACAGAGTCCTAGTTGTGGCCTTTGCTACATTACATTTGGTCTTTTGTATCATCGAGAGTAACAACCATTGAACACCTATTATGTGCAGGGAATGGCACTGGGCACTGGGGCAGTTTGCTGTCTTGTCAGATTCATCCTCAATTTGACTATCCATGAAAATTGCTCTTCATTGTTTGTCTTCTTTCCATCCCCACCAATGCTTTGGTTAATAAATTGTCTTGTTTAGAGGTCATCATCATACACAGTTGCAGCTTTAGATTCCATTCGGTGGTGATGGTTGTTTCTTGGTAGTGCAATGAGAGAAAAACACAAGGGAAAGTGGACAACTGTACTAACTCCTTACTGATTTTGCCACCATTATGGCAGATTGTTTGTGATTTGTGGAAATGGACTCTCTTTTATCAATGGTTGACTATCAGTTCTTTTTTCTGGCTAGAAGTCATTAGTTAACGCAGCTCAAGGATTTGTCTGAGAAGAGCAGCACATCAGTTAGAATGCTAATTCACTCAACTGGCAGCAAGCACAGTGAAATGACAGCTTGGAGGGGGGTAAGAGGAGTGTCTGAAAATGGCAGCAGATTGGTATTTCGAAAGGGGAAGGAAATTTCATAATGATGAATAAGAAAGATGACATTTGGTGCTCACATTTAGCTTGCATTGGATGTCCATATAAGGGTCAGTATGCATAACCTCTCTTGATTAGGCCTCCGGCTGCCCAGCAGCTGACTGGGTGTATACCCTTCGGACTGTAACCAAAAGGAAGGCCTAGATAATTAGGCCAAGTTGAACTGCAGGAGGTAGCCAGCTTCTCTGCTGCCTTTTGTATATTCATGACCCAGCTTGATTGATGGAAGGACAGTGTTTGGTGACACTGTCATTTGCAAGTTGAAAGGTAGACTACAGGCTGGAGCCAAGATCAGATGTGCTTTAAAGAGTCCTACAATAAACTCATTTGGATTCTGATGATGTTCACATATGCATTTCTTTGTTTCTTACTGTTTCTCATAGACATCTGTTAATTTGTAGAAATTAGCTTGGTTGTTTTCAGTTAAAACCTCACACTGAGTTATAGGATAGTTTTGTTTAAAGAGTTGTACAAAGTTGCTAGTGATATAATGTGTGATGTGGGTCTTAGATGTTTTCATGTGATATTTTCACTCATTTCTTATATAGGAATTTAAAATATATTTCTTGAACTGATGTACATCACCAGAAGGAAGCAACTTTTTTTTTCCAAGAAAGAAGTTAAATGAATTTTCTCATATTTCAAAAATCTTTAGCACTGTTGTCAAAAAGTTTTCCCGAGAATATTGTTTTTGTAAAGGTATTCTATTCTTCATCAGAAGGTATGTGAATATCTAAGGTTCACTTTCAATATTATGATTCATGCAAAAGGTCTTTTATTCATTCCCATGTCTTTTCTGTTTACTCAAAGAGTTGATTAATTTCAGACTTGTGGCAAATGAGTTGAAAATACTAAGCAAAGTTAAAATCCTAAAACAGAAACAAGGGTTTCACCTAAGGAACATCTTCAAAATGTTGAACCTAAGTTATCATAAATTATTAGAAGAATGAATACCATATTCCGTTGATTAAAAAAGATAAGAAAAGAAAGGGAAGGAAGGATGTTTGTGAAGGATTTTTGATGTACCTGTTTCTTATATATTAAGCCACTACTTAAATCTATCTTTTAAGAAACACCACACAGATGTGAACACTAGTTATTATAATTAATTTTATTTTTCAATACTTTCATTATTACACTGCTGCTTTTGGAAGATAGAGTTGTTCTGTCATTACTAAATGATCATCAGCCTGAAAATGATTTGAATACTTTCTCTGAAAAGTCCTTACATGTATATTTTGGATGTGTTACGTAACTTCTGTTAGTTACCATAACTTCAGATAACATAAATAGAGGTTCTTTGTAAGCTGTAAAGTGCTGTATAAATGTAAGTAGTAGTAGTAGCTGTTGTTGTTGTCATTATCATTATTAACAACAAATCCCAGGTAGTTGTAACAGATATAATGGTTGTAACAGATGAAGTGGTCCTTCCATTACATTTTTGTCAACTAAATGTGACTGATCAGGTATGAAACTTTTTGTAAAAGCAAAATAGCAAAGAAAGACTTTACCAACTCTTTCAGTTATTTTCCATATTAATTATCTGACTTTGCTCCTCCCTACCAGATGCTAGAAAAGACAGTGTCTCAACCTGACAGTACTGCTTTTGTAAAGAAGGTTCTGGAGGGCGTTGAAAACACACTCTGATCACTACAAAAATCACGCATACTCCTTTTGAAGTCATTTTAGGTTTAACTGACATTTGACGTAAGCATCTGAAATGTAGTATCTGTCTGTATAGTATTCAGAAACTCTTGGCTGTAATTGGTGGTAGTTATTTCTAAATCAAACAGTTATCGTTTAGCAGAAAAAGTATTAATATATCCAAAATGTTAGTGAAAAATGTCACTTTTCTCACCTGAATCATATCTCAGGATTTTCAAATGCTGGATTTTCTTTTGGACTTTTCTTGTTAGAAATTAAAAGCAAGGTGTATGTTTTTGTGAAATAAGATAGAAATAAAAACTTACTGAATAGAAACAGTTCAGAAACTTTCAAAGAGAGCTGTGCCTTCTTGAACCAAATTTAAATGTATATTTTTCTGCTACAGAGCAATATTCTTAACGTGTTAGTTACTGATCTCGTTAAGTCTTTTCAAAAACTTAAAGGTATCACTTTGTCAGGATACTCTGGGTCCTTCCAGTGATAAAATAAACTTGACACTTGTTCTATGAAGGCATCTTCTCCCTGCTTATCAGCTCTTCAATTTATGGCTGTGTTTTGAAATTTGTGCCTGTGACTCCCATCTTTGTATTTACTCCAATTAACACATAAACCCTAATTAGCGAGATCAAGGGACTTGGGAGTCCATAAATGGAAAGTGACATGGCAGAGCTTGGCAGCTGGCATCAAGGCAAGGTGACAAAAACAGGGAAGTATCAATTAGATGACAATGATGGTAAAGCTATGTGTTGGGATGGTAGATTTTAACAGCTCTTTGTGTCACTGACTGCTGACTCTAGGACAGGGGTATAGGAATCAGTTAGGAAAATGACAGCTAAGTTAAATTACCGAACTTTAGGTAAATTTAAAACACAATGATAATAAAACCTGAACAACATTTAAATTCAATTTTGTATCATTACCACTGGCAGTAAATTACACATTTCTACCAAAATCAATTTTTGTGAATTTCCCTGTAGAATGATTTAGTTTCCAAATTTTCAAATTATGTTTAGTGTAGAGCAGTTCTTATTTGAGTAGTAATGCAAGAGTCCAGAATTATAAATTCTTAGGAGACTAAATCTCCTAACCAAAAATTTTTGAGGGGACAGGTGGTCCAAATGGGTGGATTTGGGAGTGGAATATCCATGATCACCATTAAATATTACCTAAGTTCCAGACTGAAGTTTTGGATTACATATATAATTCAACAGGGATAAAAGTTAGGACTTTGTAAACATTATTCCAGTTTTAGAAATATAATATTACAGAAAAAGACTTGTGTCTTAGTTGAGGAGTGTTATCAGGCTTTGTGCATCTCTCATTAGTTTTTAGAAGTTAAATATACAAGAACTAGGCTGCTTTATTTAGTTTTGTGGTTTCAGGCATCTGGTTTCTAATATTGCTCCACTCTTCAAGTGGGTGGCTGGGTATTTGTAAAGAAGGTTCTGGAGGATATTGGTAACACTCTGTGATCACTACAGAAATCATGCATACCCTTTAAATCTGTTAGAACCAAAGGATGATGGGGTTTATCTTTTTCTCTTAAGAATTGGTCAAAATTGTGATTTGAATATATGTCACCAATTAGATATTAGAAAGTGGAGTGTATATATGTAGTTTTTTTCATTTTGGATAGCCAGTGTCTCTGTAAGCTTTCTTGGTACTTTGCTTGAATGTAGATATGGTCTGTAGTTATTTAAGTAGTTGATTTTAAACTTAGACTTTAAAACTGAAATTATTTTAGTTACCACGTACCCCTGTTACAAGTACTGCAGAAAATGGGGGAAAGAGCTCTTATTTGAAAAGTCGCTGTTCTAGAGGACTATTTGAGGCATTAGAAATCTGCCAGAAGGTCCATTAACATAAATGTTTAACTCAGACACACAAACAAGTACCGAAATGAAAATGTTTCATGCATTAATTTGCTGCAGAAGGAACTAACGTAACAATTAGAACAACATTCTGCCTACTTAGACTTAAATTTCCTAGGGCAGTTATAATACATAGCGTTGATATAGTTTAAGTTTTTTTTTTTTTAACACATACAATAGTTTATTCTGTTGTTAAAATGATTTCTTCTGTTTTAAAGCATTCAAACACAGTAAACCGTAGATTACTGGAAAGAAGTGTTAGGAGTATAATTTCTAGACTAAGATTTGGAATTTTCCTCATCAGCTCAGGGTCTATTACAAATACTTGGAAAAAAACAATTTCTTTTTCTAGCTTTGCAAAGGAATGATGTTTATATTTTGTAATCGTGAAAATACCAGGTGCTGTCATGAAAAACAGGGAACCCAACTAATACAAGAGCAATCTACATGAGGCTATTTTGTTTGCTTGCCATTTTCAATCATTTTTGTCTGTGGTACTTTTGTGGCAGAGCTGGTAACCTGCCTTATATGGAACACTCTAGCAGTGACTAAATATGTGCTATAGCTTTTTTACACCAATGAAAGAAATTGTGACTTTTGAAATGGCTTCTGTTCCAACTGTGTAGCCAATTCATTGACTTTTTAGCACGCTGATCCCAGTTGCATGGTCATATGTTGTAAACCACATGGAACTATTTCAAACTGTGATGGGGGAAAGTAGCAACTGCAAACATTCCTCCTTGAAGCAAGTGGTTGTCCTAAACTGAGCACTGTAGAATAAAAATGGAAACATAAAAATAGCAGTTGGAAAGATAAAACAGCATTTATAGTACTAATAAAACCGTTGTGGCTTCCACAGGAAAACATGCTTTGTAACCTAATGCTTACCTGAAAGGACTGTCGAGTTTCTGAGAGTTATAGCTGTTTTTGTAAGAGAAGCACAGAGATTTGCTTGAGGGCTGAGTGATAGATTCGCCTGCCTGAAGCATCCCAGTGTGTTTATACATGGCTTGTATGGCAGCTTTCATAAGACATTTACCCCATGATTTGCGATGAGCTTATGTGTGAATAATTAATGGCAATTAATCCTTAATTACAGTAATTAGGCAAGTCACAGGAAATTAAGCTGCAGCTGGAGAAGACCATGCCTGGGAAGAGAGGATTGGGGGCTGCGTGAATGTGCCATTTACTGACAGCATTACTAGGATGTGCAGCATTCAGCAGCTTTGGCATTTCTATTGGCAGCCTTGGGTAGGACAAGAGTGCTCTGCATTAGAAGCAATCTATAGTTGTCTACAAGAGTTTTAAGTTCAAGTGCCAAAATGTTGTGTTGCATATGGTGATTATCTAAGTTTATTGGTTGCTATAACTCAAATGAGTATAATTGTTTTTGGCTTGATAAGAGTGACATTAGAAACAGGAGCTTTTATGCATTCATAGGTTCTATTGGCTTGAAACATGATGCAACTTTTAGAAACAATTCATCCAGGTCTGCAATTATGAAATAGATAATGTAATTGTCTAGAAATTAACTGAGAAAATTTCAATCAGGAACAACAGCAGAACATACAGTATCTTGGTTGAGAAGTTAATTACTTTATTATTAGTTGCTTTGCCCAGTTAAGCATTGTAGTACACAGTGTGCAGTAAATATCTATTGAATTGAATACATACTCCAAATGTTAAAAAAGCTGAGATTATAAAAACTTTAAATTATTCATATTAAATGTTAACAGAGTTAATGCTTAAGAATCTACAAGGGGAATCTTAAAAACAAGCAAAGCAGCCATTCGATAGAGAGCAGCACTGCCCTACAAATCCTTGGTGAGAGCTGTTCATGGTTCCCCATTTTGGAAAATATGACTTCTTCCATTATCTATGTGGAATTTTAAAATCACATGGCCATTATATATCTAAATTAAGAAGCATGTAGAGAAGTTAAGTTCCAGTATATTTTTCACAATTAAATACAGATTTGAGCATGAGAAAAGCATCTTCGTCTGCCCAGTGAATGCTAATGCTTATCATTCATTTTTCTCTGTGAACTTCAGGGCACAATAGAAGTTTGGCCCACATATTCAGCTTAGGTCTGATATTAAACTTATCTAACCTATTCATTTGTTACAGTCATTTATACAGCTACTTTAATATCTGGGTACTCCTTGATGGCAACACAACTATTGGGAAAAGGATGCACTTGTCAGATAGTCTAAAGTAGATAAAAATACATACATGGTATTTTTTTAAAAGTCTGTATAATTTAGTTGGAAACATTTGTAAAGGCTCCTCTGTCTTTTATACTAACAGAGAAACTTAGGGGTTTTTTCCTATGTAATTTGTGATCAGAAATATTTGGTGCAATAGGCTGTTTTGGTTTTTAAATGTTAAATATGCAAAGCTTCATCTTTCAAGAATTCCTTTTCTAAGACCAAACTGATGGAGAGTGAAGTTATGTGAACATACATAGATTATTGCCTTCTGTACTTCTGGTTCACTTCAAAGAGAAAGTAAGTCACAATATCCTAATAATGGTCTTGATTTTACAAATGATTTTTCCCCTTGAAGTAAGCAACACATTCATTTTAATATGTAGAATCGGGTTTGCTAGCAGGGCGACAGTTTAAAAAGGCTTCCAACTGTGACACAAGTGCAACCATATTGCTTCCTATTACTCGCTAAGGTAGTTGTTTAGAAGAGAGAATGTTCTCCCTGGAAATGTTTAAAGTGCTGTAATTTTATTTAGGATAATGAGGATTTATAACCATTTTGCCATATGAAAACCTGCCTTTAGACAGAGTGAAATAGGTTGTTTTGGTTTTTGAATGTTCTTAACTCTAGGGGGGTGTGTTTGTTTGTGTGTGTGTGTGTGTGTGTGTGTGTGTGTGTCTTACAGCAGTAAGGAAGTGTTTACATTGGGGATTATGCTGGTTTATTCTATATGTTGGCCTGTGTTACATATTAAAATACTAAGTGATACAATTTAAGTTTGGCCCATATAAATGTTTATATTTCTTTGTGCATGGGATTTCTCCCTATTGAAACATAAGAATAAATAAAAAGTCTTTGTTCTTGTTTCTACAAATAATTTTAACAGTGACTGCTAGGTATCCTTAGGACCCTGAGTCTTTACAACTTTGCCCATGTAAGTTGCATTAGAGGAAGTTGTTTTGAGAGATGGTCAGGTAGATAGTGCACAGGGAGATAGCCTTGATAGTGCAAAGAGGGTATGTTTTTAACGGTAAGCATGACATTTATGTAGTGTGTGTTAACATTAAAAATTTAAATATAAATTTGACTTATATTACTAATACTGTATTCTATAGCACTGTCTCAAAACCCACTGTGGAATAGTTTATTTAGGCCTCTGCCTCTGATATGGGAGGGGGAAGAAAGGAACAGAACAGTTAGAGATTTTTATTAGGTTTTTTATCTCTTCACTGAAAATCTTAGCTCTCAAAACATTTCTAATTTCCCTCATTTGAAGGTTCAAACAGTTTCAAATTACTGCCCATGGATTGTTCTTGACATCCCAAATGGTAAATTTGAGCTGTGGAAATGCTGGAATGTATTTTTGTGCTTTTCCTGAACAAGGGAATTCAACGGGTAAATTATAGTCATTTACTGGGAGTGTAATTTACTGAGAGCCTTTAGGCAAATGCAGGAGAAAGGACAGCAGCAGAATGGAAAAAAACAGCATAAAAACTGTTTTGTGTATTTTTTCCCTTTTCTCATTAAGCATTTATTCACATGAGTTTTATGAATTAATGGATAGCCCTACAATTAAGACAGATAACCTTTATTCATTTTCACCACTGATAGATCAAGTGTTTGAAACAGTGATTGCCATGTGAAGATTACAACCTGACCACATTTCTGAAATTATACTAGTTTATTTTGCATTTAAATCCATGTTTGTTTCATTGAGAATTAAAAAGGGGTCTGTTGCTCTGTCTTCAGGATGATTACATATTTCACTAATTCAGATTTCCACCATACCAGCAGTTCAAACAATAAAAGTTTTAAATTTTCTTAGTGGACAAATTAGTGAAAAGACTTTTCATACTTTGGTCTTGAAAAGTACTATTCTACTGTTGTCACATACCACAGATAAATCTTACTTAAAAAAGAAAAAGACCTAGACCATTTTGGTTGTGTGCATAGTTTTAAGCCAACACAAGATAACACAGTCGTTTCATTAAAGGTTAAAGAGAAATTTTATGAAATTGTCAACTAATTCTTTGTCATATAAATATATAAACATTTGTGGTAATTCTTATAAACAGTTCTGACCAATTCCTTTCATGAAAAGCAGTGTGCTCTGTAGTAATTGCTAAGCAAACAGAAAGCTGTGTTGCAAAGTGGTTTTGTATAGCATATTGTAATTTGACACTTAAGTTGTGCCCTGCATTACCCTGTGTCATAATTGATGGCTAAAGAAAAGCACATGCTATGCTAATCATTTGTTAGAATAGCTTGTTAAATTGTGGTTGCCAATTTAAATAAACTATGGAATACTTGTCTGTATTTTAAGGTTTTGTAGCCTACAGTTTTAAACAGTCATTTTGAGGCTATTTTTTAACTTTCTGTGGCATATGCACAGTTCTGCCTTTGCACACAAGGTCAGCATGTTTGCCAATTTAATAGTATATTATCAAAAACAAAATCAATGAGCTGAAGGTTTCACATAGTATCTCAAGGGACTTTTCTGTTTATATTTCACTGTACTGAACCTAAATTTGGTGTCCTATTAAAAACATCAGGATTGATATTTTAATACATGATATTTTAAGTTCTTAAAAGTAAAAGTTTCCGGAATTAGAAGGCTAATTTAGTTATTAGTAGAAAGTAAGGGTGAATTTCTATTTATCAAGTACAGTGACTGAACATAAAGCAGCTTATGTTAATATAGAAGTTATTAATTACAGAATGCCAATAAGAATTTTAGCACAGTAAAATGAGATTCAGGAGATAAGGTTACTGTGTATGATCAATTTGTGAGTTCTCATTTTTTTAATGTAGGAACTTAAATTTGTTTTGAGTCAGTTATATCAGATAAAGAGAGGAACCCAAACTTGGCTAATGTTGACTTACAATTGAGAGTAATAGACCTCTATCATCTCTAGTAAAAGAACTGAAGCATATGAAGGAATATGTGCATTTAGACATAAAAGAAATGTTACTTCTGTGGAGAAAAATGATTTAATGTGCAGAGAAGGGTTATTCATTTTTAAGAGATTAAAAATGACTTGAATATAATACCTTTAATTTGTAATAATGGTCTGACGGCTGCTTCCTGTCTAATGTAAACCTTTTGATCGGCATGTCCATTTTGATCTCTTCTGTCCTGTAGTGTATTGAATGGATAAAGGTATTATTTTCAGTTATTGTTATATCATATCCTTAATTAAGCCAGTAAAGACATGCAGGTGGATTTAGTTCTCAACCACTTAATAGACAAATACGTATAAGGTTATTCTGTGGCCTACAATTGACCCCTTTGTGTGGAGGAATTCCCTGAAAACATTCAGGATTAAGTCACTCTGTTATATGAGAGGAGGGGTGGCACACATGCCTTACAGAAACAGATACTCTCACTTATGGCATTATTTGGGAAGCCTAAGATTTGATAGTCCAATTTTGTTGTTGTTCCTTAACAACACCAAACACAGATGCAAGTTGAAATTTACAATATCCTTATTCTTACTGGATTTTGGGGGTTGGTTTTCTAATGTATTTTATTTCCAATCCTAAATTGTGTAGGAATTAAATATTAGGAAAGTTTTAGATTTGATTGCTTACTATTATAAAAGCACATAGAGCCTTAATGCATCTAATAATTTGTTCATAAATTTATAATACTCTGGTTCTTTAAGTCTAACTGAATTTAAATAACTAAATGTATACATTGAAGATGTAAATTCTTAATTTTTAAAATAATATTTTTAGTAGGCCAATATACTGGTCTAGAAGGTATAGCAGGATTTCCTGCTAATTTAGGTCAGGCAACGTAAGAGTTGCAAAGTCACATTCTCTCCTCTTTTGGAAAAGAGAATATATCCAACATGGAATATTCTGGATAATTATGAATATAAGTAAAAAATACTTTAAAAGATATATGTTTTGGTGTAAAATGTGCTTTGCAAGTTTACTCATTTTTTTGACTTTTAAGTTTTGTTTCTCATAGAAGGTTATGTAAAGAAAAACAGTCAATGACCACAGAGTTCAATAAAATGTCCTTAACACAGTTTGACTGGAGGTAGAGTAGCAGTAATATAAATCAGGCACCTTATTGAAGGGCTCTTGAGCATCCCCAGAGATATCAGCCTTATTTTCAGTTAAGTTGTGGGGTCGTCGGAATAGCTCACTGACCCGTGGAGAGGTGTCTCTTGGTCCAGGTCTCTTACTCCCTGGTTGTGGGGTGTCGAAGGGAGTCTGCACACTCATGGAGTAGTGCGCGTTTACACACGCACGGCCCAAGCCAAGGCTCGCTTGGCTGTGCTTACACGCAGCAGCCTCACTCTTTTCAACTCCCGAGTTTTGCATAAATTGGTGTTAGGAACCTAGTTCCTAAAGAATCTAGAGAGATAAATAATGGATGTGTGGCAGCTCAGTTTAAGACCGAATTTTCTTTCCTTAGTAGTTTTTGTTCTCAATCACCTTGATGAAACAATCTTGAAGCCGCTTCACTTTCAGTGGCATTTGGAATGAGTCCCTGACAGGCTGATTTTCCACCCCTGTTGTGATGCTGCTTTCTCTAGTTAATATTCCTGTGTAAGTGTCGCACAAAAGTAAACCCAAAGAGCCCGCACATGACATGGAGGCTGCTCCATTTACATTAATTATGCAGTCAGGGCGGTGAGAATTCGCTGTCAGCCGGAGGGGCGGGGGCGCGCCCCTGCGGGGAGCAGGGAGAAGGCCGGGTCGCGGGGCCTTCCGGCGCGGCCGCAGTAGGGGAAGCCGGGATCGCTCCGGCCGGCGGGCCGCTGCTCGGCGTTCGGAGAACAATGGGCGCATCCCGGGAGCCGCGGGGTAGAGCGGCGCGGCCGCCCGGAGCCGCTCCTGCCCACGGCGGTCCCGGCTGCGCCCCACCGAGGTGGCCGCCTGGGCGGGCTGCAGACAAGGAGGCCAGGTCTTCTTCCGCGGCTGCCCGCAGCCGGCCTTGTGCCCTGAGGTCAGCAGCCCGGGACTCAGCCCTGCTCCCGAGCTCGAGAGTCAGTGCCTTTCAAATCCAAACCTGAAACTTGGTTTGAGGCCTGGAGACCGTAGTGGCTGGATTTCCTTGATTTCAAGTATCTGGGCTGCTGCCTGCTCAGGTATCTCAGAGGAGGACGGCAAAATCACCGTATGAACATCTTTCACCGATAGGAAAAAATTTCGAACCAGCAGCAAAACAAGGACACCCTAGGAAAATGCTGGATAAGAAAAAAATTAACTCGCTAACCCCTCACCATAAATATGAAACATCATTCGGGAGGTTTCCCGCCGTAATTGGCTCTGAAACATCCTAACTTAATGGCTGTTTTTCAATGAGAGACTGAATTACGTAGGGAATTCCATAGGGAATTTAATTGTGCAAACATTTGTTGAGTACCTACTATGTCCTAGGTGATGGGAAATTATTACCTCGTTATTGCTGTATGGAAACAATTCCAGAACTTTTAGATTATTGCCCTTTCCAGGATTTAAATATGGAAACCGTAGAAAAATTGCTGTTCTTGTCACCACTCTCTGCCCCTTCCCCCCCTCCCCCAATCCATTTCCCTAGTGACTTGGCTTTAGTCAGGAAGCATTGGGGATGGTAGGGAGGATGAATGTGCTTTTTCTGTTGTTTTTGCACTTTTAAAGAGTATCAGTAAAGATTATTGTACAGAATTTCTGCAGTGTTGTTTATGCACCTCATTGTGTGGACTTAAGAATCGTATGCTTTCAAGGAATGACTAGCCAAATATCCATGCCTGTAGAACAGCAGAACACTGAGATTGGAAAACACTAAAAAAAGGATAATTTGAAAAGCCTTGCCCCATTTTTAGATTTACAAAAACAATTCCATGGTCATATTTTGTAGTTTTCTTTAAAATAAAGGATTGCATGTGCAGAATTTCATGAGTAAATCGTGTCACATTCAGCCAGGAGCAACCACACTGAAAATTTTTCCAAAAGGAACTAGGCCATCCTTTCAAGGCCGTGTGTAGTTGCCAGCCATCATGATATTTAGCTCTATTGCAGCCAAAGCCATAATTTCTGAAAAAATCAATGTAGTACCTTTATCACTTTATTTCTTTAAATAAATAGATAAGAAGTATTACTTTAAAAATGTTTAATGCTCTCTTCTGACATTTGTTCAGAAGAGACACTTGCACTTGTTCCAAAAATGAACTATTTTTGAAAACAAAGGTCATTTCTCCCTTGGCCTATAAGGAAAAAGTTGATCCCTCTATATCGTACATATTTTTAAAGTCACTTCTAATTGCTTAAAACAGTACTGTGGATGATTTTTTCTCTTCTTAAGTGGAAATGTATAAAGATGCAGTTTTCTAACGTTGAATCATATGAAATTGCTGGTATCTGACCATTTTTGACAGTAAATTGTCAATTTCATGTGGTTCAATCAAATAGAAAGTATTGATAACATATAAGTGAAATGAAAAAGCAGAAAAGAAAGCACTTAGATACAATCACTGTGTATAAATGTATGCATGTATAAAAGATTGCAATTTGATGTTTTACAAATAGAATCAAATGTTCATGGAGTTCTTTTTTTCCCCCATTAAATTGTTTGAATTCACAATGGAACAAAAAAATCTTGTTTTCTTTAAAGCTTCGGGAAAGAAAATTTCTGTTCTTTAAAAACAGCAAAATTGAAAACATATACCAAACTTAGTGATCTATGGGCCCTTGGAATTTTAACTGTGTGTATCTTTGTATTATTATCTGTATATGTTCTAAATATAAACGTCCAAAATTTTGTTTTTTGACCCTGTTTCCATTCCACTTGAGTTAAGGTACTACTATTATACGCATTTCATCTTTAATTTTACCTGAATCTAATGGGAGCTTCCAAAATTAGACCTAGAAATCCAATCAGCATTTTAATTGGAACTGTATTTACCAGTATGGCTCAACTTTTTTTTCATCCACTCAGAACAATTTGTATCATAAAATCATTTACATAATGGTTTGCTTTTGATGCTGTCATCTGTGAGATTTTTACCTCTGAGATAAATTTCCACAAATAAGTTAATTTTTAAAATCAGAATGCAAAAGTGATAAATTATGAATACACTTATTTTAAAAATATTTAAATAAGATACACAAAAAATCATATTCTTAGTATCATTAGCTTTGACATCACTGTATGGTGCCAGATTATAATATGAAGCTTATAATACTATTTCACATTTTTATCCACTAAATAAAAACCTGCCCTGTGTTTTATTACAAAGTAGGTGGCCTGAAGGAAAAATATATGTATTCTTTCCTTTTGGTATAAAATATGCATTTGGGCTTCTCATTTCATCCCCAATCTGTGTTATTCCTTAAAAATGCAGAACTGCCTGAAGTCCTCTTTAATATTTAATTCAACAACTTTTTAATCTGTCATTATGCTGTGATGAAGTAAGCATCAAGTGTCGCTGAAAAAGATTAAATTATACTTGGAAATAGGAATTGAAATGATTTAGGGTTGGAGGCTGAATATTTGCTTTGCACAAGTAATAATAATAGTAGCTTGGGTGAAGAAGGGCTTGGTTTGGCTTTAATGTCTTTGCCTTGCTGTGCTCCCCTGTGGCTCCCCCTGATTTACGCTGGCATTACTGAGCTTTATTTTATTTAAATGGAGGTAGAAAGTGGAAATTACTACACTACAATACATTAATTATGCCATACTCTTTCTTTGTACTGATTTCCCTTTTTTCTGTAAACATCATAAACAATGATGCAACCTACCCAATATGGATAGCATCTGTAAGCAATCCTGTAGTTCTTGTTAACAAGCTTATCTTAGAAAGGAAAGGCAGTAATAATTAATATCCATCTATGGAATAGTGAAAAGCAAAGGAACATTTATGCTTTCCCTTTCACAGGGGATGATGTCCTGCATAAGAATTAGCTGTGATAGTATGTGTTAGCATTTTAACCACTGCATTTTACTTCTTGCTTTTAAAATCTAGACTTTAATCTGTGGACTGTTTTGTTCATAGTGACAAAGGGACAAACTTTTAGACTTCTAAGTGACTCAAGAATGTTCAACAGGTGACAGATACTAACCTTTTTGGAGTACTTGGTCTCTGAATATGTTTAGATCTCTGTCATCTGGAAATCTGTTCCGTGGTCTCTGGCTACATGGGCATATTTTTAATATAGCTCTGCCTACACGAGGCCAAAGCAATCAGTTAATTTAGGGGAGAAAACTAACTGAGAAATTATTTGATCAAGTGCACAGAAAGACCCTGTGTGGTTGTTTGAAAGAATGATACATTTCATTGTATTTACTGTTATCCATGTGTATTGGTGACTTATATGTGTACTCTAGCTCATCATTTGTAATGACTGTCTTGAAAACATACCTTCACTTGTCATGATTTGGCACGATGATGGTCCTTCTCAAACTAAGCCTGGATATAGACTAAAATTTTGATGCACAGCACACCTGTTGGAATATTATCAGAGCTGTATTCACTTCTAGGAATTTGGTGTATCTGTAATTCAGATTTTTACTTCCCTGGCATCATGTCCTATCATGCGACAACAGAAAAAAGAAAAGACCGTCCTTCCTTTTTTTGAAACATTCTAAGTGAGAATGTAAACTTATTGCAGTAAATTCAGTATTATCTATTATCTCTGCAGAATTTGAAAAAATAAAACTGGCAAAATTTTTTTTTCTTTTTTCTTTTTTTTTTTTTTGGCTGCCTTGGGTCTTCGTTGCCGTGCATGGGCTTTCTCTAGTTGTGGCGAGCGGGGGCTGCTCTTTGCTGCGGTGCGCAGGCTTCTCTTGTTGCAGAGCATGGGCTCTAGGCGTGTGGGCTTAAGTATTTGCAGTGCGTGGGCTCAGTAGTTGTGGCTCGCAGGCTCTAGAGCGCAGGCTCAGTAGTTGTGGTGCATGGGCTTAGTTGCTCCACGGCATTTGGGATCTCCTGGACCAGGGCTCGAACCTGTGTCCCTTGAATTGGTAGGTGGATTCTTAACCATTGTGCCACCAGGGAAGTCCCTTGGCAAAGTGTTTTTAAGATTACAAAGTTTTAGGTACCCTTTTATTTGTTACCCTTTCATTCTTCTATCACTATGGCTGTATAAGTTGCACTAAGACTAAAACACCTGGAAAAAGTACCAAAGGCATTTTGAAAAGGATATATTAATTTTTTTCAGAAACGGTTTTTTGTTGGTAGCTTGAGTTAATTTTATGCCCTGCCTAATTGAATTCCCTCAGTATTTAGCTCCCCACTTTATCAGTGAATACCTGTGGTATGGAGGGTGGAACAATTGTGTGAGTATCATTACACTCCTTTCATTATCATGAGATATTTGAAATTAATGTTCTGTTGTTTTTGATAGTAAATTACCTCTTACAGTTCATAAATACATATGTAGAGGATTAGGGTCACAGATTATTTACGATTTAGTGTTTTGATCTAGAACAACATTTTAAAATAGTTTTTTAACAATTGATTAATGTTTGCCTACATAATGCTGTTCATATTAAGATATGCATTTGTCAACATGTGCGTTTTTTGCTCTAGCACAAGACTAGTTGCCTTTCTGAAACCTAGTATGCTTGTAGGGTAAAGTAAATGCATGTCTTTGTAGAAGAATAAATAAAAAGAGCAACCTGAGTCAATAAGCAGGTTCAATTCATGCCTACAGCCATGGCGGACAGCTCATTTTGTAGATGTGGGTGTTTTGTTTACATTTATAATGCAGCTTTATTTAATGCTGACAGATATAGCTTGTGGCAAATGATAGTCAGAATGTATGAGCAGTCATAATGCTTCTGTCTTCTCATAGTGGGCTGCTGAAAATAAGCAGTTCACCTCTGTTTTTATTGAGGAAAGGATATGAGACAGCTATAGCTTCGTGAGGCTATTTATTGAGTTGTTTTACTAGCTGTGAACATGCCGCTTTATAGCAGTTGTGAAAATGGACTTTGCTAGTGTGTGGGAAAGGAAATAACACTGCAGTATACAAGGGTAGTAAAAAATCTCTATAAATAATTTTTCAGACTGAGGAATATTCTCATTTAAACAGGCAGAATGGGTTGTGATTTTGGCTAGGTGTCAGTTTCCCCAAAAAAGTCACTAGGTTGGAATTAATCATATAACTTCGAGGAAAATTTTGATTCTCTAAAATTTAATTAGTTTAGAGCTTAGGAAAAGTTGCTTACATACCTACCGGGATTTAGCACAGCATTGTGGTGACCTTTGGGGCTTAAGGATCTATATTAACCATCTTAGGGGTAAAAATTATAAAATTACAGTAGGCTGCATGTATGTGTGATAAGACATACCTGTACCTGTAAGCTAACAATATGTTAATACTATGTTATTTAAGAATGTACGCCTGATACAGAGAAACCTATATTCATATATTGTTTATAATGTAATAGAGAATTCAGATGTGTAAGTAGCACACAAATGATGGAAAATTCTTTAAATATTTGTATTTTGGCTCTAAAGATTTATTATTCAAAATAACTAAGGGAAAGTGACAAAGTAACCACAGAATTTGAATTTGCATTATTTCTTTCATCCCTGGGAAATTATAGGCACTCACTACACCTGGAGCTTTTTACTCTCCAGCTGTTTTGGTTTTTACACTAGTTTCTTTTTTCCTCCACTAAATCTGCCCAGGTCTGCTAAAGCTTTTTGATGTACAGTTATTTGTTGGCTACTGTAATTGTGATGGATATAATACTTTTTATTCTTAAACATAAAACAGAGCATACATATTTGAAATTTTTATTACTTTCCTATTTTTATTCAAATGTTCATCATACAGTAGTGAGAAGGTACACAAATAATATTTTCATGCATGCAAAATAATTTAGAAAGCAGTGTGAATCTCAGCAGGTGTTTCTTCCATGTCTGTGCTCAAATTTCTAGGGAACACTGAATATTAAATTGAAATAACCTCCCTTGATATTATGCAGCTAAAGTTCAGTTTAATTCTCAGATAAGGTTTTCTTGGACACATATCATTTTCTTCTCAAGTAAATAAAAATCAGACTATTTAGATTTTAATACTTGCTACTTTACAAAGTAAATCAAAATGTTGCAAAGTACTTTCTTTTCCTTAGTGCTTTTATTAAGGCATTTGTGTTACCACTAAATATATGGATTATAGGGATGCGTAAAAATGTTCTTATTTCCTTCTCCACTGGCTGATGAAATGGGTTAATCTCTCTATAGAGCTATTTCCTTAATTCACCACCTGCTTTCAAATCCCTAGTAACTGACAAGGTAAGCGAAGAGGTTCCTCTGTGTGTGCCTTGTATACCTATTTCACAGAGAGAGAAACCTAGAATTAAAAAATTAAAAGTCTTGAATTTTTTTTTTTAAGGAAAGTTGTTGCATGTTACTAAAAAGCTGCCATATTTAAATTATCATTCAGCAACCCAATTGTTTCACCAACCAGGCATCCTTTCAATGGAAGTTTTCAACTCAAAAGGGCATACATCTATATAAAGTACAATTTATTACCTTTTTAAATGCCCATTTCCTTCCCAGCATATTTTAAGAATATGATAGACTAATGCAAATTTTATATATTTTTGATTTAGAAACAAAGGAATTGATTTTATACTTAGAAAAGTAAATGTGAGCTTGGCTAGTATGATTAGAATGTCTCAACTGTATATAAGTAATCATTTATTGTTTAAATACTGAAGAGGCTGTAGCAAAATGCTGTCAAGAGCCATCACACTCATTAACCTGCAAGCTAATTAGCTTCCTCCTGCCTGATTGCTGACAAGTTCTTCAATCTGAACCCATTGCTGTTGTGTCAGCAGAGAAGCACAGAGTGAGGTAGAGGAGGTCTCCATTAGATGTTTGTGAACAAAGTCTCTGCATTAAAGGTTTGTTTTTTACACTCTAACAAATGTTAAAGCATTCATATCCCCAGCTATAATTAAATTGGCAACTCTTAATTACTGTAATTAGTATATTAACTGTTTCCTTTCCTGTTCATTTATAATTGATTTCAAGAGATTACATTGTAATTTAATGTGATTTTTAAAATTTAATCATTGTTTAAAAGGTTTCAATAGTTAAATGTACATCTAAATGCTATTGAATATTTGAAATAATATGCATAAAATCACTTAAATGCAGTGTCCTGTCAAAACCAGTACCTATGGGCTTTATATTCATATGTCCTTTTTTCCTGTGCAAACATGACATTCATTCCCCGTTAGACTTTTTCGCCCCTGGTAGGCTAACATTTCTTAACTAGGTTGCAAATTATTATTGGAATGATAGAACATTTTGCAAATGCATCTTAAAATATGAATTCATTAATTCGTGGAGGACTAATTCATTTAGAATAGCTTCTTGAGGGCAAAAAACATTCATAAGTTATTTTGCTTATTATATCATCCAATCAAACTCAAGACTTTATGGAGAGTACCAGAAAAAATAGAGTACGTTTTGGAATGGTAAGTGATCTAAGTATGAATTGATGAAGTCCTTTCTAGATTTTCAGAATTATCACTGTTACTGCTTTCTGGCAAATGTTACTTACAATTTTGGTTTAAAATATTTGAATCATCTTCAGCAAATTAGTTAGAGGCCTAAACCATTCTGAAATGCCATATATACCAGCAAAATGTATTCACATGTCTAAAAGACCACATACTGAGATTTACTGTACTTCTAGTTTATGTAGGGAAAACTGCTATTTGAGGTATCTGATTTAAAAGTACTGGATGGAAGTAAGAAACAGCATCAAAGTTTATGGGAGGGGCTTCCCTGGTGGCGCAGTGGTTGAGAGTCCGCCTGCCGATGCAGGGGACGCGGGTTCGTGCCCCGGCCCGGGAGGATCCCGCGTGCCGCTGAGCGGCTGGGCCCGTGGGCCGTGGCTGCTGAGCCTGCGCGTCCGGAGCCTGTGCTCCGCGGCGGGAGAGGCCACAGCAGTGAGAGGCCCGCGTGCCGCAAAAAATAAAAGTTTATGGGAGCTTTCCGTACAAGTGTGTATTTATTCTGTATTGGACATGGGCAGAGTTGCCATTTGCATAGCATCCTGTAAAGACCTTAAACTACGTGATTATATATTTACCACTAGTTGGCTTTAACAAGCCCTAATTCAAGATTGGCTGTTTTAAATAAAATTGAAAATATATGTATTTTATTTAATCATTGTTATAATAATTAAAATATTAATGTGACTTATTTAAATTATCATTCACTTACCGACAGCATTCCTTTTATGAAGAACTACCCAGTGCACTACAGAAATGCACCCTACTTTAATGAGTACAGCTTTTTAAATACAGTGGTTTTTATGTAAGAATTGTAACTTGAGCCTCAAGTCAACTGTGTGAAGGAATAGATGCTGAGGTTCCTTCTTGCACTATAGTTCTGTGGACTGGTAGTCTCTTGGCTAGGAAAGAGATTTGAGGTCCTGAGGCAGTGTTTTGCATTTTTAGAATAAAATTTATCAGTTGGGAGCTACCGTTCTCACCAATACGGACAGCCTCCCAGTATGGACACCCTCAACAGTATGGACACCCTCCCACTACCCATTCCCTGCCTCTACTTCCACTTCTCTAGCATAGCCTGATTCTGAGAGAAGAGCAAGATTTTCTCCCAGGAACTTTTAAAATCTCCTTTAGAATGTGATGCAAGTTAAATTTCAGAGAATTTGGTGTAATAATGATTCAAATTTGCTTTACAGAGGAAATAAAATGAGTTCAACGGCCTTTTGAATTTTAGGGCTCATTTCAGAATCTTTGGACCACTTGTTATAGTCTATAATCATACTATCAGAGAGCCCTAACTAAATGCTGAACCTGTTGAGGGAAGGGAATCTATAGAACGTTTAGCTGACTCCTCTCATTTCATAGATAGGGAGGCAACTTGCCCAAGGCCAACAACCAAATAGAACAGCACATACAAGATGAGGATCCAGAATTATCCCCACCCCAGTTTGACATCAAGGGGGTATTTTTCTCCAGTAAGTTATTTAATAAAAGAAACTTCTGTGGTATTGAAAGGTATGTTGCTAAAGTGCTAGTTTCAATAAGTACCTCTAAAGAAGCTAAATTGTTTTCCAAAAAACGTATGCGATGACAACCCTTTATATCATATGCCTAGTTTATTTTTTCCCTTATTGTGTATATCACAGTCTTTTTTTTTGTTTTTTTTTTTGCGGTACGCGGGCCTCTCGCTGTTGTGGCCTCTCCCGTTGCGGAGCACAGGCTCCGGACGCGCAGGCTCAGTGGCCATGGCTCACGGGCCCAGCCGCTCCATGGCATGTGGGATCTTCCCGGACAGGGGCACGAACCTGTGTCCCCTGCATCGGCAGGTGGACTGTCAACCACTGCACCACCAGGGAAGCCCTATATCACAGTCTTTAGAGAGAGAGAGAGAGCGAGAGAGGGAGAGCTGGCGGGGGCGGGGGGTGGGTGGAATGGCGAGCAGTCTGTGTGTATGTGATATTGCCAGAGTGTACATGAAGAGAGGGGAGCAGAGCACAAATCACAGAGCTTCAAAATACCATTGGCAGTGTCTTACAGCTTTTTGGTCACCTGGTGACCATCTCAGTGCCTCACTGCCAGAATGTAGTACTAGACTCTGCACTTCGCAGTTTCTACAAAGTTAGGATTAGAACAAGGAGACTTTAAAAAAGGTAACGTGCCCAAACACTTCATATGAAAATAAATTATTTGATTTTTTGATATACCTTAAATGACAAATGTAATATTTTTCTATTAAATATATCTATATATGTGCTTGTCTAGAAGTAATTGAGGGCATTGTCTTCTGTAAAACGGTGGTGGTATTGGTTTGGCACCTCTGTGTATGTAACTGTTAAAGAGTAAAGCCCCCAAAAGTATTTTCTTGATATTAGGTTTCATTTATAAACCAGAATAATTCTGAATGCTTCTAGTAATGGGAGATAACCCAAGGCAAATTTAATTTTAGATTGGGCTTTTGCTTAATGTATTATTCATAGTATTGTATCATCAGTTAAGCATATCCCTGACAATAAGCTTAAAACTTAACTTTAATAGTAATATCCACCCTAATATGGGTGAGTCAGATAGTGACCTGACATGATTTATTTTGCCTCCTTATTGTAGATAATTTTTTAATAATGGTGGGATGGAGTTATTTGCTGTTTTTCTCACCCCCCCTTTTTTTTAACACTTCACCATTTTTGCTGCATGACCTGGTTTTGCATTTTTCTGATTCTCTGTTCATCTAATTAGTATGTTCTAAAAAGACCTGGACCACTTATTGTACAGAGATGTAGCCTGTGGGTATTTAATAAGGAGCTTTCAGTGGTACATTTGCATCTTTTGCTTGGGGTCTGAATAGTGAATTACCTTTAAGATCATTAGAAGCACTGTTGAATTGTTAAAATCAAGCCACAATATTCTAATGACAGTTCAAAACTTCAGGCTTCCTATATAACCCAGGTGACCCCAGCATAATTGTATGTAGTGCAGAAGACCCCAGGATAAACTGACGATGGTTCAGCTCACCCACAGTGTAGCCTTTATATGCAGGTAGCTTTATAGCCAAACAAACCAAATAGAGATGTAGTAAAAACAAATGTCTTATTCTAGTTATGTACACTCAAGTGTGTGTGTGTGTGTGTGTGTGTGTGTGTGTGTGTGTGTATATACACATATATATAAAATGATATATTTTAATATCATAATACTAGTCCCCCAAGTATGACTTGATACTTTTAAAAAGAGACACAGCTCCTAAGCAATATGCAGAATATGGAATGTATTTTATCAGATAACTGATCTTTTAGAAATGTAATTCCTAGAAAACTAAATGCTTCAAAGTGGAGTGTTTTGTCAGGTTCTTACCATAGACCAAGAACTAAATAGGGAGATACTTTGTTGTTCAAGGGTTAAATTATAATTTATTCTTTCTCTAACCAAATATTGAGAGCTATTATTAGATACCAAGTGAGAGTCCTTAAATCTTTTCTAAAAGGCAGCTTAAAATATTTTTTAAGCTTATGTATTTTTGTTAGTTTTTTTTTGTCATTATTATAGAATTGTAGAATTTTAAAGCTGGGAGAAAATTTAACACCTTTTTGGTTGTTAATATTTTCACTAGTTCTCTGATCTCAAATTGATGTGCTGTTTACCTGCTACCACCAATGCCAGGGAGCTCAAAGGTAGCTGGTAACAAAACTGACTTAAATAAAGAAAAAGATAGTGATAAATTTCATGTTCTTAAATAAATGCTTTTACTTAGAGGGTATTTATAAATTCATTACCTGCCATTTAATCTTATCTGAGCTTCTCAACTGCATATGAAAACTAAATGAATATAGATATTTTGTACAACTAAATTTAGTAGATAACATATGTTAATTGATTTAAAATTTAGCAATTGTACTTCAAAACTGCATTTCTGAAATAGCTGTTTCTTAATGGAATCTGAAGTTACTTAGTTGTGATCAATAATTTCTACTGAACAAGCTGTATATGAGTTTTAGCACAGTGCTGTGCATATAATGGGTAGTTAGTAGAAGTTTGTAGAATGAGAGCAGGAATGAATGAAAGAGTATAAAGGAAAAGACTATATATCTGGTACATAATGGGGCGCCTATGTACCAATAGTTAGTTGAGCCAATTAACCAGCTAGTTATGTTTTCCAGAGGGTGTTACTTCCAATAACAGTTTCAAATTTTTATAAATAATAACTGGGCAGTAATTATCTCGAGTTCACCTGGTAGACTGTCTATAATGTGTTTATTTTGTTTATCTCATCCTTTCGCACTCTTTTCTTGTTACCAATTTACTACTCCGAGTTCTCCAGATCAACTGTGAAAAGTGGCTACCTGATCTGATAGGATCCTTGTTTGGTCCATGACATCTGATGTTGTCTTTTCTTTGCCCTTCTTTTAATTGTGTCACCTTCATTGTTAGAGAAACCCAAATCTTCCATTTCTTGAAGAAGCTGCTTTATTTCTATCTTTTAGATCTATTTTGGAAATAAAACAGAACTTGTATTTTTTAAAATAAATTATTATTTCTTATATGGAGAGAGGTTAATGATGAGGCAAATGATTATGCAAAGATGTTCATTACGAAGACCTAAACTGAAAAATAAAATCAGAGTAAAATTTTAGTTAAAACTGGATCTAGCTTGCATACATATTCAAAAATATCATGTAAGGTTTAACATATTTATGATCAGAGCATTGACCAATGATGTTCTGTTCAGTAGTTCTGCAGGATTTTCTCTTCTAAGAAGAATTTGTTGTATTCACATTTTTGTTTCCTTTGGGATCCCAGACAATGACTCTGTAGTCTGATTCATTAATATTGGTTGTCTTCCGCAAAGAGTATCCAGATTTGACCTGCCAAGTATTAAATTTTTAATGTGTTACTAGTTCTTTCACAGAGTAAGGCTTGTCTTTGTTCTTTGTATTTTTGTACCAGTACAGCTTGAATCAGAGGCTTAATTTCTAGTATCACTAAATACGCCTCATTTTCAAAATACATATACAATGCACATATACAACTATAAAAATGTTTATTGATGAAACATACTTCAATATGAATAGCTACCTTTTAAAATATTTGAAATTATGCATTTCCAAATTTATTTTGAAAAGTGCCAGGGGGTGCTACGTGCTATGTACAATAAGTTAATTATTATGCTATTAACATTGATGATGTTGAATGTGTATTAGTTAATGTGTTAATGACGTGTTAATTACTGTACATGTTGTGAAGAACCTTCAGGCTTGTTCTATGATGCAACATGTCAACTTGAACCAGACCAAGTAATCTGCGACGCAGACTGTAACTCTTAAAAATAACACTTGTAAACATAAATTATAAATTAAATTATGCTTTTTATTATCCTTTTTCTTTCTGGTAGAATGAATAAGTAATTCTTCTGCTATCTGCACCTGTTAGAACCTAATACTGTCAGATTCTGTTTTCCCCAAGAGGATTGGAAGAGATTTGTTATGCAATAACTTCCGCTTTGTTTACTCTCTGGCATCTAGTGTATATTTTATATAGATTCATGTGTTTTACACCCTGAAAGATCCTTCTTTTTTTGTTTACCAGATTAATTTATAATGGAAGACACTCAGTCTTTGTGCAAGCAGGTAAAAAGGGGCCTTGTTCGATCACCACCACTAGTTGATACTAAACTAATCTATCGATATATGTACTTGTGATTCAGTCTATGGCCCTTCAAGCTTGTTGGCCAAATAGTTGAAACTTCAGGAGATCAGTCATAAAAAACTGAATGCCACTTTCTTTTTCTATTTAAAAGGGCCTAGAATTTGCTGCTATTTGAAAACATGGAATAATGCATTTGGTTTTTGCATAAATACTGCTTGAAAATGTCAAATATTCAAATTTCATTACTTCAACTTTTAAATTAATTGTTGCTCACTTCTTATTTGTCAACATTTTTGGAAAATATACCTGATGATAATCTTTAAGAGACTAATTTGGAGAAATATAATAAAATTGTAGAAATATAATAAAATTTACGTTATTCATAAAATATTTATTTTTATCCCTCCAAAATCATTTGTCTCATATTAAACAAACCACATTTGTAAACAATAACTCACAAATGAACTAAGAGTCTTGTAGTGAGGATGTTTTTTAAATGACCCAGAGCCAACTCTTAAAAATACAAAAATAGGGCTTCCCTGGTGGCGCAGTGGTTGGGGGTCCGCCTGCCAATTCAGGGGACATGGGTTCGTGCCCCGGTCTGGGGGGATCCCGCGTGCCACGGAGCAGCTGGGCCCGTGGGCGTGGCCGCTGGGCCTGTGCGTCTGGAGCCTGTGCTCCGCGACGGGAGGGGCCGCGGCAGTGAGAGGCCCGCGTACCGCAAATAAATAAATAAATAAAATAAAATAAAATAAAATAAAGATGAATGTTCCTTTTAGGCAGTTACTCTATCTTTTAAGTTCTGTTAATATAATATGTACAAAAGGTGGTGAAGAGTTCAGGCTGTAAAGCTAGACTGTCCAGGGTCAAATTCTGGCTCTTTCACTGTCTAGCTGTGTGAGTGTGAGCGTGGCCTCAGTTTCATGATAATAAAAGTGGGCATAATAATAGTACTTACTTCTTAGGATTGTTAAGATGATTAAATGAGTTAATACAAGTAGAGCACTTTGAGCCAGCTCTGGCACATAGGAAACACTCAATAAATGTGAGGTCTTATTAACCTACCTTTAATATTCTACTGAAAATTATTTGGAAGCATTTAATTGCCACAAGCTCTCTGAATTCCCCAGGACCCATTATGAATGTGAGTTTTTGGTTTTCAGTCATTATAGTCTCGTACCCTATCACAGAGAAACATCTTATTTTTAATGATGATTTTATTACTCCAGTGTTGTGTACATCCACCTGGAGTCATCCCAGGTTTTTTCGTTCATCTAATCTTGTTTGATTTCCTATAGCACAGCTCTTGTTGAGATTTGTATTGGCATAGAAGGGTATTCTGACCAGGACTTTGGTCTCCCTTGCAAATATTTGTGTCTCTCTTGTTTACAGCCCTGATGCCCTCTTGTAATACCCATGCAAAGGGGATTCTAATAAATCTTGTGCTCAGCATTACACATTGTTTGTTTTAGCTGCCTTCCACTTCATGCTTCCTCCTTTAAGAGCGAGCCATTACGAAAGGTTAGATTCACAGTTAGCAGGCTTTAGCTCTCCCTTTTGAATCAGTGAGGTTGCCGTTTTATTGCTCTCCGACTTACACTTCAGTGATGAGAGTAAACTAGCATCAGATTAAAGGTCAGCAAATCCCATCAAAGAGAGGAATATTAGGGGCAGAGATAGTTGGAGAGGCAGCACACCACTGGGTATTGACAGGTTGATTCCAGGGTATCAGTCAGCAGAATTATAGCTGCCCAGAGAGTCAGTACAGCTTTAATGAGCCTGTGTGAAGAGGAAGAGGGTGGATTTATGTAGTTCCTCATAATTTTCTGTAGAGACTGTTATTGCAGACATTCTGTGGAGTGTTCTGGTCTTTCATTTAATTCAAAGGTCCTGGCGCTTATCCATCCTCTAAATTCCTTTTTGTTAGCTCAAATCAAAGTTGACATTTCCATGGTTTACCACCTAAAACACCCAGTTCAAAATCAGGTTTCTTTTACCAATTTTGAAATTGGTATACTGTTAATAAAAATCTACAATCATATTTATATTAATGCATATGTATTTCCTCTTCAGAAAAGTGGGTTGAATAATGAACTTTTTTTTTCATAAGTAGGCAGTGGGGGAAAATGTACATTTACACATTGCCCCCTAAGCAACTGGGGGTAAAAACTGATTGTAATTATGATATGGTGCTTTTCCAATGGATCCTAATGTTCATTCTCCTTAAATTGGCTTTCCTAATTAATTGTTTATATGCCCATTTGCGTATGCCCCATCTCGCTCTTTCTGCCCCCAATACCCCTAAACTGGAAAAAAAAAATTTTAATCTCTGGAGGGGAAATGTTTTTAATTGTTCTAATGAGCAATGCTACATTTAATTGCTGTAATTTTCAGTCCACCTTGATTTTGATGTCTTTATAGTGAATGTGACACATTAATTTCTTATTAGACGGGAATTAAATCTCTGTAGTCTCAAAATCTAGAATATGCTCTGGGAAGTCAAGTGTTTATGAAAAATGTCTGGATATCTTTGCTATAGGTTATTTGCTTAAATAGTTGATATATATAGGTTTTTTTTTTTTTTTAGCTAAGCTTTTATTTATAGGTCACTAGGAAATAGATGGTTTGTGAGAAAATTATCAATAAATTTGCACTATAATGTTTTCTTTTATTAGCCAAGCCAGCCACCTTTTTGTAATTTATATTTAAGAATATTCCTTTTTGATTATTTATAAGTAAATGAATGCATTATTAACATAGAGGTCTTGTTTGTGTGATTTGCTGCTTGGAAAATGCTTTCAAGCTTCTCTGCCATTGTCCTCTGTATGCCATGTGGGTGGTCATGCTTTTCAGACACTTCCATGATTTTTAATGGAATAGAGTGATGGATGTGATACGACCATGAGAAGCACAAATATCCTTTTCAAAGTCCACCGTTGACTGAAACATCTATAGTATTTATAGCAAAATGTAAACTCCTTAAGAGAGATGCAATCAGATGACTATTGAGTGAAAATATAGAAGCCTTCTTCAGTCATTAGTTAGATGCTGTATTTGTATTAAAGAGCAAGCACACTTAAAAGTAAAATCATGTGGAAAGTGTAGTAAAGTTCATGTTTCCTATAATCATGCCATGCTTCACGAAGCCCTTTCAATAAAACTGAGTCTGTGTCCTTTATAATAATACAAATAAAACTTTATGCTGTGCTGTTACATTGGAATGTACTGAGGATGTCAGTGACCTCCATGCTGTATTTACTAGTATGCTATTTTGAGCAATGCCTGTGCATCAGGATAATTTGGTATTACAAAAACAATAAAGTGGACATTCCTTTCTGCAGAAGGAAAAAGGGAACCCAGTGGATATTTGCTATTCATAATGAAGTCAACTGACTGTAATTTGTATACTCACTTTTGAACATTTTAGAGAAAAGGGAAAGAAGATGGCTGCAGCAGAGGCAAAGGAAATGAATACAAAGATAAGCATGAGATTAATTATCTGATAGAGGCAGGGTTCTTACTGCCATGAGGTATATATGAATGACGTTTACTGATCACCTTAAAGTACACGACTAAGTATTGTATGTATTTTTTAAATTCAACAGGGGTCTATTATTTTCATTTGAAAAAAAAATTATGAATGAAAAAAGGACCATTTTTCTGAAATGGTACACATTTTTCTCCACAGTGGTAGTTTCTGACCCAAATTTTTGTATCATATGTGGATTATATGTATTGTTTTTTAAAATACCACGTATTTAATCTCTGAAATATTTGATTAAAGATTTCCAAAAAAAAAAAAGATTTCCAAAATACTAATTGAGAACATGCCTAACTTTGGTCTAATTTTAACAAAACACTGTGTAGCCAGTTACAACATGGTAATGAGTACATTCGCAGGAAGAAGAGAGTCCTTATTTCAGAACAAATAAACACCATTTACTTTCCATGTGGTCTTCTGCACATGACCATCCTCTAGATTTCTGAGCTTATTTGAAGCATGTGGTCAGAGACCACTAATAATGAGCAGCTATCATGAGTGTTTCATCATCAGTATATATCAGAGTGCTATTCTACTGCTGGAAGTGATATGAGAGTAAAAGTAACATAAAAGAGCAAAAGAAGAAAACAGATACTTAGGTCATAAACATTGAGAAAGCAAAAAGAAATAATACTACATATCATTAAAATATGTTACAGTAATTGGCGGCACAATCTATGGCAAAGAAATTTTAGTATATAAAATGGAAGATTAAAATAAAAAAGAAACCAACCCAATCAGATTTGACCATGTATTGAACATTATCAGAAATCAGATAAAAGTTGGGACTTCCCTGGTGGTCCAGTGGTTAAGACCCCGCGCTTCCAATGCAGGGGGTGTGGGTTTGATCCCTGGTTGGGGAGCTAAGATCCCACATGCCATGTGGTATGGCCAAAAAACAAAAACAAAAGAAGGTAAAAGTTTTAATTGTAGGACAGATTTGTTTCAGATTACATTTAAGATTGCAAAGCTTCCATATTTTTTTTATATTCATGGCATGCTCTTGGTAATGTTTCATTTTCACAGATGATACTAAAGAATTCTGCAACTAGTTCTTTGACTTTGGGGAATGCAGCATTTTAATAAAACGGATTTCAGTCTGTGATTTAAAGTGAATACCACTATTGTTGTCTAAAGTAATGATTATATGCCAGGTACTATTTTAGGCATTTTACATATTTTATAGCATTTAAACTTCACAATGATTGTTTGAGTTGGTGGTGTCTCTATTTATAGGGAATGAGGAGGACTCGCCTACAATATCATAGCTAACAAGCAATAGAATTAGAATTTGAATCCAGGCTATTCCGACTCCATATTCTCCAGTTTAGTATATTCTCCAGCAGTGCAGCTCATTTGTATTGTATTTGCAAAGTGAATTTAAAATCCAATAGTATAACATATCTCTAGATATTTGAGGTAGAGTGGGACCCTGGACTTAGAGGAGGATAATCCTGTATTGGAATCATTGTTTTCACATTTACTAGCCATGTGATCTTGAGCAAGTCACTTACCCTCTTTGAAGTTTGGTTTATAGTATGTAGTATTG